>NC_066595.1:782500-1052500 GCF_905475345.1 Vespula vulgaris | reverse complement strand
AAAATTGACTCTCTGCAATATAATGTTCTTCAATGCCGAATTAAAACGATAATTGATCCGATGACATTGATATTATTTTGATAAGGATCGCGGATAAAGAAGATAGATAAATCGTAGATAAAGCAAAAGTATCAAAACTTTAGGTAGGTGAACCAGAGATAGTACTACAGCCTGTTTGCTGTGTATATATTCTCCCCTGAGTACACCCTCTCTTGTATACTCCGAGGACTCGTTTCTCTAGTATATAATCTTACACTCGCTATGTTATACCAGCGGCCTCTGTTTGCATCACAGTTATTATGTACTACGAAAACGATATAGAGCGATCTTAATTGTGTAATACTGGAAGCAAGAACGAGATAGGATAAGGAGAGGATCTAATTAAAAATAATAATAATAGTAACAAAAAAAGGAGGTGGTAATAACACCTTTAAAAGGATTTTTTAACTCACGCCAATGTTAGAAACAAAAAAAAGGAAAGAAGAGAAAAGAGAAAAGAAAAAAGAAGGAAGAGATAAAGCCCGCACCACATAAAATATTTTCATAGTTATACATAATATTAAATCGGTCATCGAATTTCATAATCGTTAAGCACTCAACTTATCGTCTTTCTCTCTCGCTAGTTAGTCGCGCCTCGTTTCAAAGAGAACATTAGATCCGACGTAGGATCCTGCGTTAATTGCTCGTTCTAATTCGATTCCGTCGAGATTTATAAGGTAGTTTACCTTGTCAGAATTTAGAGATTGAAAATAAGTTGTACGATCCGGGACACGGATCTGCTATGGGCACGAGTACGCACTGGAGCTGTAAATGATTTAAAAAAAGAAAAAAAAAAGAGGAGGGGAAAAAACCAATAAACAGTGAGAAAAATAAAAGAAGAAGAGCGAAAACTCCGAAAAGTTCGATAAAGTGTAACAAAATATCGAACTAAAAATCCTAAAATCTTTTGTTCGTTCGTTCGTTCGTTCATTCGTTCGCAACCCTCTTGGGTCAGTTTACAAATGCGCTCTGGGCAACTTCGGATCGTTGCGCTGCGCTATCGTACGGAAGTCGGAGGATGGGCACGTGCTTGCCAATTTGTTCGCCGCACGTGCCACCAATAAAACCACATCAAAATATTGTACATAATTTGAATAGGCCAATTATTTGCCCTCGCACCGGGTAACGCCCATACTTCGAGAGGATGAGTCTATCGAATCGGTCATCGCTTTAATTTATCCGTATTGTGTTTTGCGCGAACCATTTTCAAAGTTATTTTCGGTTCTGTACATCCACTTTTAAAGGGACGAATGAATCAAACGTTATATCAAATTTTTACGATCGACAGGTCTCGAAAGTTCCTTTTGAAATATGTTATATAAACTACACCATAGGTATTTTTTATCAACGTCGTATTTTCAACACGAATTATGAAGATTTTGAATTCCCCAAGCGAAAAGTTTCGATGACTTTGATCGTTATCACGCTTTCCCGATCTCATCGGTGATTCGCAAGGAAGACGTAGTAGCTCGGCGCGTAGATCAAAGACAAAAATTTGCCGATGCTCCTCGTTCGAACCAGAGGGATCTAGTCCGATCACGAAGGGTCACCATATCGGTTGGGCGTGGTCGAAATCTGTCACACTTGCCGACAATAAATTGTTCCTTCACGAATTCACCCTCGAATTCTATACCTTTTTCAGAGAAATTTTCTCGTATTTGTGAAATTACGATCGTCGAACAAGCTCGTTTTGTTGCAATTTTTCTTTCTCTTTTTTTTTTTATATTATAATATTGAATAAAATTATTAACAATTAAAAACACGCGAGATCGATAAATACCTACTAAAATTTGTCAACGCGTTGTTGATTGTAATCTGATCAAAGGCGTATCTCTATACGTCCGTGTACACTCATATGCACATCTGCAGGATGAAGAAATTAGTGGGCGGATTTCACATCTGGACAGGCCGAAATGCCACACTTTGACTATCGGATCAACATGATATTTTTGTAGTATGAACGTATCAACGGTTGAGAAAACAACAAAGATATAATTAATCGTGTGAGATTTAGATAAAAAAGAAAGAAAGAAAGAGAAAAAAAAAAGGAAAATTTTCTCCGACTTCTCGACGACTCGAAATTTGACAAGATGGAAACGGATCGTCGTCGACTCGATTGATAAAAAAAAAAAGAAGAAGAAAAAGAAAAAAAGAAAGAAAAAAAAATCGACGAAAGAAGATAGCAATCTAGATTGCCCTTAGAAAATTCAACAACCTGCATATGGTCCATGTAGATATTGGGGATACAGGGTACCTATAGTTAGTGTATAAAATCTAATCTAATACTTAGGATCTACCCTTTATAAATTAGATCGATCGAGCGGCGAGCGAGTCGTGTACAAATAGCGGTTTGACGTTACATGGAAATCCACGTGGAATTGAAGAGCGGCGCCAACGCGATCTCGATCGTGTATGTACTCGTACGATGTGTAGCTATATACATTGTGATATCGAGTTATCTAAGCATCGATCATTTTCTTCCTTTACCCCTTCGGACAGAACCGAATCTACAGTACTTTTATCGAGTGAGAGAGTCCTTCTGGATTTCTTCCCTTTTACGATAGATACCTACTACGATTATTAGGTCGCGATACTCGACGCGACGAACTTTCTCGAAAGTTTAGTCTCTCGGGTAAAACGAGGCGAGTTTAAACCGTATCGCGCGAGAGAGATTCTACCTAGAAATTTATTTAAGAAAATAACAACTTTTACATTCCCGTAGTGATATTTCGAATGTAACAAAGCCGTGACTAGTGATAAAAAAAAGACAAAGAGAAAAAAGAGGGAAAAAAAAGGAAAAAAAAAAAGAAGAAGAGAATCAATTATGATCACCATGGGAAACTGTCCAAGATGGGCGTAACCGAGACAACAATAAACGAAAGCCTAAATAAAAAAAGACTTTTGGTCGTGAATTGGCCCGCTTTTAACACCGAGAGAGCGAGAGCGTACGCGCTTTTTGCGTTCACCACCGTCGAAATTATAGGCTGCGACTATGGAAGGAGACGCGTGCCAGGGGCGTTCTATTTTCGAGAGATTGACATAGTCGGAATAATCGTTGAAAACCTTGGAGCGTTTGTCGATCCGTGACAAAAGCGACGATAAAGGTTTATCGAGGACGCCTATTCGAAACGTCATAATCTCGTCGGCCTCTCGCGTCATATTTATTATTCAAGACTTTTGATTGAATTTTGCAATGAGTTTCGCGATAACGAATACTGATGGAAGTCCTTGATAAAACAATACGAGAATGGAATTTTATTCGATATTAATTGAAGAAGAAACGAAGCGATTTCGGGGTGAACGAAGTAGTAACGGTTCAATCGAAAGAACGCCATTAGTTTCGAAAGAAAAATAAATAAGCAGGGTCGTTGGTATAGGTAGAAAATAGTGGTACACGGATTATCTGCAGGCGCAGGTGGGTCAGACTTGGGTGTACGTTACAATCAAATCCCGAAAAAGGGGAAAAGAATTAAAAAAGCTATCTGCAGCAGGATACTAAAAAAGAAAATAGAAAAACGTAGTTCGGTAGAGAAGAGGAGAAAAGGGGGAAAGAGGGTGGAACGAGATGGGAGGGTCGAAAGAGAAAGAGAGTTCCAAGTGGGAAAGACGGGGAGGAGAAGGGTGACGACAACGACGACAACGACGACGACGACGACGACGTCGGCAACAACGACGACGACGACGACGACGACGACGACGACGACGACGACGACGACGACGAGAAGGACGACGACGACGACGACGACGAGGACGACGACGATGAAAGCGCGAACGAGGATGAGGTTGACGGTGGTAGTGGTGGTGATAGCAGCGAAGATAGTAGTGGTGGCGATGACGATGGTGGTGGTAGAAAAGCACGGACGTCCCTTTACTCTCTCCTCCGAGGCACGTCCCAGCATCATCCACGGTGCGATCGGTGTTTGTGAGGATGCTACGCGTCGGCGCGAATGTGTGCGCCCTGTAAACGCGTGGAAAAGGCTCGTGGATAGGAGTAGGGTGGGAAGAAAATCGCTCGCAGGCTATTTTCCGGTGGAATTTTTATTGGTGGGTCCGCCATTTTGGCGGGGGAGTGGGGGTAGGGTGAGGAGGCAAAGAGAAACGGCGATTGGCCGTTGCCGGAGCAACGCATCCCCCTCGCGTCCAATCGTGCTCTGGAGAATCTCGTGGCTGGCAACTCGCGAAGGGGGTGGAAGAGCCGGCCGGTGGAAGAGAGAGTACGACGCCTCGTCGAGTACGAGGGTGTTCGCGAGGGTGCTCTCGCTGCTGCTACTATACTAGGCTACCACTACTACCACTACTACCGTTACCACTATCGCACTAAGCGTATCCTGGTACGCTAGCTACATAGGCCGCTAGCTACGGTGGTACACCGATACTACTCTCCTCCACGCCTCTCCTCGTCTGCTCCTCCTCGCTGCTCCCCGCGCGGACTCACCGGGATAACTGCATTTCGCGGACAGAATCCCACAAGAACTCACGGCGAGCGGTCGCCCCTCTGCGCCACGGCCGACACTCTTCGTCGTCGTATCGTATCCCATCGGTTTTCGACTTTTCCCTTCCGCGTAAACGTTCCCGTCCGACGCACGACGTTCCCGATAAGAATATATACGAAAGCAAAGGAAAAGAAGTCAAGTCCGCTCGTCACGCGTCACCCTTCGCTACGTCCTTTCCGTCCGCAACCTTCTCGACACATCGTACCTATAAGTCGTTAAGGTCCTCCACGAGAACCGACTTCTTTCAAACTCGTGCTAATTCTTCTCAAACATTCGGTCAAAGATTATTTTAATTTTCAAGGCCGCCAACCAGCACCACGACCCCTTCCTTCTCCTCCTCGACCTCCACCGCTTCTCTCCTCCGTCCCAATCTCTTCCGCTCGTTCGCCCTCCTAATTGGATCCAAGAGATAATAAGATTTGAATTTCGAATCGGGGTCATATCGCGATAAACCGACCGCGTTTCCCGTAGACGTTGAGATCCAACGTTCTCTCTCTCTCTCTCTTCTTCTTCTTCTTCTTCTTCTTCTTCTTCTTCCTCTTCTTCTTTTTCTTCTTCTTCTTCTTCTCCTCCTTCTCCTCCTCCTCCTCCTCCTCCTCCTCTTTCTCCTTCTCCTCCTACTTCTCCTCCTTTTTCAATATCAACTTGAAATACAAATAAGAAATGAAAACAACTTTTTCCTCCAGTCATTCGTAAACTCGTCGGTCTATACGTGTACGCCGTCGTATCGAAGTTACCAAAACGTTGCGAGGTCATAAGACGATCATACACGGAACTCGAACGACGCCAACGACGTTTTATATCACATCAAGAATAGAAAAGCAAGGAGTTACAGTGATAATAAGCGACAGTGAAATAAGGAGGGAACGCGAGAGCAACGTCCGAAAGGTGGTATTGTGTTAGAGTACGGGAAATAGGGGAAAGCCTTTCATCGTCTGGAGTGCCAAATGCCGAAGAGGAAATAATCGAAAGGAGGAGTTATTAAAAACGCAAAGGAGAAGAAAGAAGGTTCAAGTTCCTAATAGTAGCCCGTATATCGAGGAATAACAATATTAACAAAAATCGGACTACTGGTTCGCGCGCCCAAAAAAGACAAAGGCATGCAGTGGTAGATAGGGAAGGGGTGTCAGGTGGTGATAATCGTTGCAAGAGCTCTCGAAGGAGCTCGGTAAGGTCGTCCCCGGCATCACCCTGGCTAACGACCTGTCCGGAGGTAGCGGTGGTCCCGGTGCGGCCGGCGTCGGCACCGTCGGTGGGACCGTCGGTGGGACATCCGTCGGCGGCGGCGCCGGCGGCACTGCCGGCGGTGGTGGCGGTTCGTCGCTACCGACGACCGCCCTTAGCCTCGATCATCAGCAATTCAATATATTCCCGGCTATATTTAGCCGGCAATTAAACTTTTCTGCCAACTGCGGTCAGAACAAGCTGATGGACGAGCTAAGGCCGAATCTCGGCCTCCTCGGAGTTGGTCTAGTCGAGAACGACAGCTTCCATTTGAATCACAATCAAGAAAAGAGGAAGTGTAGCAGCGCGAGCTCGAACGAACAGGACTTTGGGCTCTACGGGGTGCATCAGGGCCTCGAAGCTAGTCCGCCGACGCCTGCGGCTACACCGGGAAGAAGCAGCGTGGGGGCCACTACTACCGTCGGTACGTATTCCCATTGATTAATATTCGATAGTAACTTTTGACGAAATAAGGGATACGATAATAATGTAATCTGTAAAAAGTGCATTTAACGAAGTATCGATTCGATGGGCTGATAAACGACAGGGCTGATAATGACGAGCAAACGAAAACCCCTTTTCGATGCATACCAAAAAAAGAAAAAAAAAAGAGAGAAGAAAATGAGAAATACAAAAATGACTTTTTCCTTCGCGAGAAAAGTGTACATCGCTTGGTCATCGAGATAGACGAATTTTCCGCTTGTTGAGCTTCAAAGAGTGCAGGCGTGCCGCACGGTGGCGAGACGCGTACGAACGAAAAGTATCGACAATGAGGGACACCCGGGTAGACATATGGTACTACCTGTTCTATGGGCTATTATTATGCGCTCATGGGGCTTAAGAGAGCTTAGCACTAGGGGTTCGCTAATGGGGTAGGCTCGAAACATCGGACGTTGAGCGGACGCGTGTCGAGTCTTGTCATCCACGTCTCCTCGAAAGGGCTCCACGAGTACGATCTCCTCTATCCCTTTGCTCCCATCCGTTGTCCTCTTCTCTCGCTTCAACGCGAACTCGATCGCTCGACTTTTCATACCTACACGATTGTTTCCACGATCTATTTCTATACGGTATTTTATTTATCCTTTATTTTTTAACACGTTCTTGTTTACTTTAATTTCTGTTCTCTTTCTATTTTTTCTTTCTTTTTTATATTTAAAACAAGTGCTTTTAAGAGATAGGAAGGAAAATTAATTTCATCAAGTTGCTAGCATTTTCGGAGACGTTGAATCGTTCGATAACTTTGTTAATTTGAACTATAAAGTTATAATCAAAATATTCGGAACATCGTCGACTTTCTAGTCATTTCTGCGCAAAGGATTTATTCGAGGATTTTTAAAAAGATAATCTTAATCCCTTGGCAGATGCCGACGGGCAGCTGAAAGACGCGTATACATAGGAAACCAGATAACTATTTGTCGGTCGGTTAACGGCGTAGGATACACGTGTCCTCTTCGTTAAAATCGCCGCTAATTATTACTACGATCGCACAAGCCTAAGCTATGGAAATCCTCGAAGGCAGATGTCCTTTTAAACGGCCAAGAATTGTTACCTTCGTCCTTTCATCGACAAACTTCTTCTGACGTTCCCAGCATTATCGAGTATCAATTTAGAACAAAAAAAAAAAAAAAATAAAGAAACCGTCTCGCTTTTCATTTCGTTAAAACAAACAAAAATCTATTAAAAATATCGAATCGAATTTGCTCCTTTAAGATTCTCCGTTCGAACAATTTGTTAATTTCTTCGTTCTCACGATATCAATGAAAAGATTTTAAAAAGTCGCAAAAATCTATCTCTTTTCCGATCTAATAGAATACAAATTTCATTTTGCAACCGACGAGAAAATCAGACGTTATGTTAGAATGAACGTTAGACCAGAACACACGTTTGAGTTTCACGATCGACTTCTTTATCGGAGAGAGAAAAAAAAAGCTTTGCTTGTTAATTAATGGGTCAGGAGTGTATCGTTGGCAAGAACGAACGATATCTAGAGTCGAGGAAGGGCCGATAGAAAAGTCGGCCGACGGGAGCCCTTTGTGTTCTTTGATGAACTTGACCGAGTTTCCATGCTCACCAGGTAACGAGGGAAGGTATGTAAAGTGGACAGCATTCATCTTTGAACATTGAATCAGCATGTAACATGATTAGGTCATTAACGCCCTAATCAAGTTAGCATAGTGCGAGGGACTTCGCTCGCCACGGTTACACCAGCCGCACGTCCGTCGTTCGTTCATAAAGCCAGGACCATGAAATAACTAAGACGGTCATGGACTCTGTTCTAGATCGGAATCTAGATTTCGACTTTGCAACTTTGCTACCAAATCCGAAATGATACTTAGAATTAAGCGAACACAAGGGAAGATACTCTCGTCGTCGTCGTCGTTGTCGTCGATGAGTATTTTTCTTTCGGACGTTCTATTTTTCTTTTTTTTTCTCTTTCTTTCTTTCTCTTTTTTTTTTTTTTTTTTTTTAAACAAAATTGATTCTCTTTTATTCAGCCTCGATACGTCGCACTGCTCAAAGGAAATAAAATACTTTTGATTAATTTCTAAGTATCATTCGTTTCGTTTCGCTTCAAGTTTTAAATAAAGAAGAAAGAAAAAAAAAAGAGAGAGAGAAGAAGAAAAGATAAAAAGAATTGTACGTCTTTTTTATTTTATAATCGTCCCGAAAGGAATATACGTTCAACGAAGTAAAAGAGTTTTGTGACTTTAGATTAACGCGTTGTAAAAAGTACGTATGAAAAATTTAATATTGAAATGGGATATACCAAAAATGTATGATATCATAATTTACACTCTTCCGCACGTTGGTAGTACGTTTAGTATTATTTTACTCGCAAAAATCCTTTTACACACCGTAACAAAACTCTAACTGTGTATATATACATGTTATATAGCTACACACGTGCATTACACGTTAACCATTTCGCCTGGGTAGATTTTGAAGATAGCAATTTTATTTTGATGTCTCCCATGAAAATAAGCTTATCGAGTTATTTTATTGTAAATGCGGAGTGCGCAACATCAAACAACTCCATATTCATATCTCAAAATTGAAGTTCGGTAATTTAGATTACATTACCGCTATAACTTCGCCTATCCGCTGTCAAATTTTCAAAATGAAAATGAATGCGGCATATTTGCACGCCATGCACCGAACGTATACGTCGACGCTCGTTCCGATAAATATTATATATATATATATGTGTGTGTGTGTGTGTATATATATGTATAATATACATTATACGAAAACATCATTTTGAAGTAACTTTCAAAGGACGTCTACATTATGCAGCTTTAAACGTATTACTTATGCTCGATCATTCGTCGATGCGAATAATATCCTTATTTTACAACATTTTCATTACGAACGCGAAGGAGGTTGAACTATATATATATATATATAAAAAAAATCTTTATTATTTACAGTAATTATCTATTTTGTAATAATCCCTTCTTTCGAACTTTTGAACGTCAATTAAGTTTTGCATTAATTTTAATACCATGTAAACATAGTATATGAACCTAACAATGAAGCTCATTGATTTTTCGAAACACTCATTAAAAGAGTATAATGCATTACTTATGATGAAAATAAATGGATTTACATGCATATATCAGGACATTTACAAACTTTATTTAACAACCGCTATTTTACCACGCGTCGAATTCATTATCCTTGCCATTTATCCAAAAATATCCTAATCTCGTTTTTCTCCGTTTCAGGAGCCGAAGGAGCTTTTAAAAAATTAAAACCAGACCCTTGCGCCTCTAGCCCTCACATTGGCCACACACCCACCACCGCGAGTTGTCCTACACCGGCTCGGCGTCGGCACAGGACTACCTTCACGCAGGTACGTCAAACTCAAAATTCTTCTCGATTTGTTAACGTCGACGATCGTTTTCGGGAATTTCCTCCCTTCCGAATGAAAAATAAAAAAATAAAAAAAAATAAAATAAAATAAAATAAAATAAAAAATAAAAAGAGAGAGAAGAGAGAAAGAAAGAAAGAGAACAAAATTCGACAGCTCAATTCAAAAGCTTTCCGCGGTCGATGTCCAAATTTCCTCTCAACCAACACGGATCAATCTTTACTATAGCCTCCGATTGTTTCGCAGGAGCAGCTGGCAGAATTGGAATCGGCGTTCGCAAAATCTCATTATCCTGACATATACTGCAGAGAGGAATTGGCGAGGACCACCAAATTGAACGAGGCTAGAATTCAGGTAAGTCTATTGTGCTCTCGCTAATTAAGAGAAAAAGAAATGAAGGGAACAAAAAAAACAAACAAACAAACAAAAAAGAAACTACGTTGAAATCTTTCAATTTTTTACGATAAGCTCGTTACGTGAATAATCCAAAATCGAGAAAAAAAAGAAGAAAGAGAAAAAAAGAAAATGTCATAGATCGTAGAATCGTAAAAAGCTCGATCGAAAAATATTTCACAATGCTACAGTAACAATGGAGAAGTTTATAAAAATGAAAGATGGAGTCCACGTAGCTATCGTTTCGAGGATGACTCACTGGGTAATCGAATCAAAGACACATGCGGGGTAACAAAATGAAGTTACGAGCGCAAATGTCGATCCAAGACACCCCACGTTCTTCCAGGGATTGATCGATCGGCAGGATCAGAAGTATTTTACATAGGGACCCTCGTGTCTCTCGGTCGACCATTACAAAACGTACTTTTCTTCGCGATAGTATCATCCTTTGTTCGCGAAGCTATTAATCCTTTATACATAGATATTCGAGAAAAAGCAATTTCAGTAAAGACGAAACCGAAACGCGAACAGAAATAATTTTGAATAGGTACATGGAAATAATTGTAGAGACGAAGTAGCTGGTAAACGAATACCTGAACCATCGCGGTCACCGTCGGTGGTTTAGGTTTTTGCCGGCATTAGAAATATCCTCGAGATGAGAGAAAAGAGAGAGAGAGAGAGAGAGAGACAGAGAGAAAGAGAGAGAGTAAAAGACGAGAGTCTCACGGGTAGAAAGTCATTCGACTGTCGCAGCAAACCAACGGCACGCAGTAGTACCAACCAGCGAAGCACCAAGCGGTAGAGCTCCGAGCGGTACATATTAAAACAGTCCGCCGGTGCGTTTCGCTCTTTTGATATATAATGCAAGGGAGTGTTGTTTCAGTTAAAAGCCCGGGAACCACTGCGACTTAACTCTGTTAAACTGCGATGCCAAGTAAAACGCGGTTTGCTTTTAGTCGCCCGGTTATAATCCATGCACAAAGTGTCCGAACCCAAGCGGCTTCACCGTCCGTACAAGACTTCGAACCTGTTGGTTTCAACCTCAAACACGAGCAATCCTCTTATTTTTTCAAATGTTACTTTGCTATCACTCGGGAGATTCCTTCTCATTTTCTCACACGATCGTGAAGACCGATTATTTCGATAATTTCACCCTATTCGACAACTTAAAGAAATTCAATTTCGAACCAAGAGACCAAGAGAGAGTCCAAGTTTGTGATGCTATATCGGCCAAGAGGTCGTAACAGTAGAGAAGAGAGAGAGAGAGAGAGGGAGAGAGAAGACTAGATCTCGGTAGATCATTCGCAGTAGTTACAGCCGAGTTTGTGATCAGCCACGAGTACTATGTAGTTCTCAAGGAAAGTGCTTCGCAGTAGTGTAGCTAGTAGGGCCGATGAACCACGTGGACTGATTACCGTCGGCCCAAGTAGTATAGGTCGGTGCTAAGTCGAGCGAAGTATTAGACACGATGAAACTTTCCTCGCTTTCCAAAATCTACTATAAATTACAACTAGGAAGATTTCTAATATGTTTTATAAACGTTTTATAAACGTTCTATAAACGAAGACAAAAAATATTTATACGTAGATATTTTTTTAATTGGTCCTTCGTTTTCTCTCTCTCTCTCTCTCTCTCTCTCTCTTTCTCTACTACATTACCAGGCATACTCGATAAACGAGAAAGAAGAGAGTAGGAAGTTGAAGCGTAACGGAGAAAGGAATGCTTAAAAATGTTGCCACGATAGTTACGGCATCCTGTTTCTACAAAGATGGCGATACGCGGGGGTGCAGTGGCAGGGGGATGAGAGAGAGAGAGAGAGAGAGAACGAGGGTGACAAAGTTGAGATGAGTTGGAGGTGGGGTTTGGGTGACGCTGTACCGGAGGCTGCCATTATATCTGAGCCGCCATTTTAAATTGAATTTTCTCCACCCTAGATAGATCTGAAACGTCTCGGCCTTGCGGGGTTCTTCCTTCCACTGCGCGACGACGACGAGACGAAGAGCCCGAGAGAGCGAAAGATAGACAGAGAGAGAGAGAGAGAGAGAGAGAGAGAGAGAGAGAGAGAGAGGGAGAGAGAGAGAGAGAGAAAGAAACGATAGGAGGGTTCGGGGCCCCTTTTTCTTCGCGACGCTACCTTCGCCTCTCATTTTTTTTCTTTTTCCCTTTTTCTCCCTTTTTCCTTTTTTTTCTCCTTTTTCTTTTATCCCCAGCCCCTTTTTTCGCGTCGGATAATCTCCAACACTTCTCTATCGACGATTCTGCATCGCTCCGGGCGTTACACGATAAAACTTGTCCCTTCGTTTTTTCACGTCGTAGGACGTAAAATGTAGAAAAAGTTAGAATTAGTAATTGGAGAGTATTCGAATACTATATTCGTAGTCTACTGTGTGATAACGCGAATTAAGATATTCACGGCCTACTTTCGTAGGACGTCTTTTGATTCCTTAATAAAAAATTAAAAGGACAAAGGAGCGGTTGCCAGAAATCTATGGGGAAAGAAAAGGAAGTTAATAAATTGGTAGTACTTGGGTCTGGAACGACCAAAGAGAGAAAACGGGTAGTGTTTCTTCGTTAAAGAGCCAGTAAGAGGATATATGAAATGTGCCAGAAGGATAATGTAAAAAGGGATAGTGCCACGGAGTAAGAGAATAATTCTCGAATCAAGGCACGAGAAATCCTATTATGCCGCGGAGAAGAAAAAGAAAGGAGAAGCCGAGATATTGAGTTAGCCGAGTTTTCATTTCACCTTTTTACTTCGATTCGACTTCCGATCGAAGCCTACCCACACAGTGCGTTCTCCCGAGAAAATCTTCCGGCTTCCCATCTGGCAGGAAATAAGGAAAATCAGGTGGAGCAAGGAAAAAAAAAGAAAGAAAAATAAAAAAAAGAAAAATATAAAAAGAATGAGAAAGAAGAGAAAAAAAAATAAAAAGGAAAGGTACAAATCGTCGACGCACATCCCTAATTCAGTTTTCCACGATATTTTCGTTATGGGGGGGAGGGATAATGGACGAATGGACCGGGGATCGATATAGTCTATGGTGTAATCTAATATTAGAAAAATTCCATTCCTTTATTAGAGATATCTTCTTCCAAATATAACAAGCAAATAATTATATTCAATTACATTTTCCACTTGTCAAGGAGAACAAAGAAGAAAAAAAAGAAGAAGAACGAAGTAGAGAGTGGGCCAAAAGTTCGATATCAATTAACCTCTCTCGAGACATTTGTAATCTTGCATCTAGATTCTGCGATTTCAAGAAATATTCTTGTTGTTTTGCGATCTAAGAAAAGAACAATCAGTCTAAAAAGTCTCGAGAAAGAGTAATCGATTTTTAAAATCACGTAAGAACTTTTGATCCATCTGGGAACTATTGCTCTCGCCATATATTCGTCTTCGTTCATGAATCCATTGAAATCGAACGGAATTCATCGGGTGTTCGTATTGGAGGGAGAAGGAGGAGGAGGAGGAGGAGGAGGGAAGAAAGAAAGAAAAAGAAAAAGCATCCTACTTTTCCCAAGACACTTAAAAGTTCTTAGTAGAAAGTCGCTATCAGAGTTCATGGTAGGTATTCTCTTAAGCGCGTGAAAGGATAGTTTTCTTCTAGTTGGGGTCCTCAAAGTAGCAGACATTTTGAGCTCTTCTCTCTCTTTCTCTCTCTCTCTCTCTCGCTCTCTCTCTTCTTTACTCGTCCTCCTCACTTCATCGACCTATCCATCTCTCCGTAGCTCCTTATTTCTGACTCTCCCTCTTCACCCTTCATCCTCGGTCCCTTTCTCTCGCTTCTTCCTTACCACCCTATCTTTCTCTAGGGCAGAAACGCTGGAGGGAGAGAAAGGGAGAACCGGAGAGCACGGTTATTGAATTACGAACTCTTAGCTTTCCAGTTCTTGCAGGGTGCGCGCCTTAAGGGACGCGCGCAAGTATGTTCTCAAAAAGCTCTTCGGTAGAAGAGCAGCAAATAAAAGGAGTCGACCTTTTACCGGCTCTCTCCGTAAAACCTATCTACCTACGTCTATCTACGTAAATGCATACGATATATATATATATGTATATATATATATATATATATATATATACACGTACATATGCACGTGTGTGTGTATACATATACTGTATATATACGTACACAGATACACGTATAAATCTATAGAGAGGAAATACGCAACGCAACGAAACCGGGCTTCAGAGAGACAACTATTTCTAACGAACGGAAAAGAATTCGTAAAATCGAAACTAAAATTCACTCGAAGATTGCTCCTTTCTAATTTTTAAAGTAGGGTACTAAAAGTAAATTATATATCAAAAAAAAAAAAAAAGAAAGAAATAAAAATGATTTAAAGATCACTGATTCGCATATCGTGTCAAATAACATTAAAGTTATGTCCTGACTATCGATAGTTGAACAAATTCAAATACCCGAGCTTAATCGAGTCGTTGAAGTTCCGCGCGAGAGTTGCCATGCTCAGTTTCGATTCGGATTAAGTTTTATTCGTCATACGTGGGGCAAGTTAGCTCGTAACCATTTTCGATGACATTCTCAAATATATATTAAGATTACGCGTACGTAAAGGAACGTTCCGTAAAAAAAAAAAAAAGAAAAAAAAAGAAAAAGAAAAAAGAGGAAAAAAGAGAAAAAAAAGAAAAAAAAAGAAAGAAAAAATGGAAAGAGAGAAAACACACGGTAAAAATAATAAAAACGCAGTGAATAATGTACTAAGAATATTTGATGAAAAGTAGGTACTTCGAGTTCATCCTTCAAAAAGACATCTTCTTATTCTCCTTACTATCTTTTATTTGTGTATCCTTTGAATCGAGGATAAAAAGACAAGACAGGATATTTCTTGAAAAGACGAACTTAGCTTTGGTAAAAGCGTCGGCGATAATTCGCGAGTCGTTCTCTCGGAGCGCCATGCTTTCACACGAAGCGCAACTCCGTTCGAAGGGCTCGCGCGAGCTTGCGAGAAATGTCGATAAAACGTGGTGGCCAATGAGAGGGCGCGGAGTGACGTCACGACCGTGGGATCGGCCAATCGCGTGGCACCGCTGACGTCAACACGAGGGTGGAAACAACCGAACAGCGGAACGAAGCCGCAGGCTTTTCTCTTTCTGGGGAGCAAAGAGGGATGAGGAGGGGAGGGGAGGCGAAAGTAGAGAAGGAGGGAGAGAGAGAGAGAGAGAGAAAGAGAGAGAGAGAGTGAGAGAGAGAGTGAGAAAGAGAGAGAAGGGAGGGGAATAGGACGACGATGGTGTATCTCGTTGGAAAGAGAGTTTCACGGTAGGCAATGGCGAAGGGTGTAGAAAAGAGGTGGTGTTGATGCTGCTGGTGGTGGTGGTGGTGGTAGTGGTGGTGGTGGTGGTGGTGGTAGAGCCGTTGGAAGGGAGGATAGGATAGGATAGTAGTAGGAGAGATTCGCCAGTGGCGGCTCGGGCAACCCCCAATATGGGTTTACTAATCCCACGAAACAATGGAAATTGCCCGATGCAAAATGGCGATAGGTAAACCACTCTCTGTCTTTCTCTTTCTCTTTCTCTTTCTCTCTCTCTCTCTCATTCTTTCTCTCAAGAGAAAAGATACAGAGAAAAATTGGGTGTCTTTTAATTTAAGAAATAGAAAAGAATTAGTCGATATTTTCGTTGGCTAGTTAGAAAACCATGCAAGAGTTTCTCTCTCATTAATGATTTTGATGGATTATGAATATGATGTATCCAGGTATGTATTCGTAGGAGCACTATCGATTCGCTCGATTTTTGCGCAGGTCTGGTTCCAGAACAGAAGAGCGAAATATAGAAAGCAGGAGAAACAATTGCAAAAGGCACTTACTCCGATACCCGCGTGCCAAGGTGCCATGATGAGGAACATCTATCCTGGCGCTAGCAGAGGCTATCAACCCTATCCACATCCACACAACAGTATAAATGGAATCAATCGTTATCCTCAGGTGAATCCTTGGAATTATCCATATGATATATGTACCTATGCGTGACCCGCGTAGGTCAATCATGTTCGTATTCGTTCGTAATAAAGACTTTGGTAGAAACGATAATACCAGTCGAGACGCGATCCATCAAATCCGGTGGAGGATCGGATGGCGGATCGCGTCCGAGCGAATGAATTCGATGCGTTTCTCGTTAATGATTTTAACCGAGGTATTAAATTGGAGTGCAGCTGAGCGTACGTCCGGCGCACGGCTATCGGTCGATGTAGCTAAATTGCATTTTAACTGATTAGTTGGGTAGGACGGATTAACGAATGCCTACCGCTTTAATTGAACCAATAAATCGTCAAACGTGCGGGCAAACGTATAGAATAAAAAAGATTCCCCGTAGAAATTTCAACAAGATGGCAATAATAACGATCGATGACAATAATAAAAGTATCGATCGAAATTTACCGAATCGTTCGTTCGTTCGTTAATATCTTCGAATTTTGGAATTCTTTTCGTTCGTTTCAGATGGGCACGACGTCTTACCCTAGCATGACCCAACCCTTTTCCATGTCACATTCGGCGTCGAACATGTCGGCGGTCACCGGTATGCGACAAGACGCGATGGGTAAGTTGAAAAAAAGCAACGAATTTTACACACACATACGCACATGTCATTTTTATCTATCCGCAAGCCATTGCGCAAGAAATCTTTTTCTCAAAATATATATATCTCCGAGAATCGATAGAAAAGGTGAAAGTTTCTCGTTCGAGGATCGACTCGATCTTATCGAATGATTTCGTAAAAAGGACGGACCGGAAATGATGCGCATCAGACGAGGACGAGGAGGAGAAAAGTAGAAGGAGGACGGGGAAGGAGGGTAATCCTCTCTCTCTCTCTCTCTCTCTCTCTCTCTCTCTATCTATCTATCTATCTATCTATCTATCTATCTCTTTCTCTTTCTCTCCCTCTTTCTCTTTCGTCTCTCGATCGCTCGAAGACGTTCCTCTCTCCATTTCCGGCGCAGCGCCGTCTTACACCATTTCCGGGCCGAGATGGAATATCGCTTTTAAATCGAATCAAGACTATTCGCGAATTGCCTGCCGGATTCGAATCGTTCGACGAAAACGTAGCGACGTCTAACAGAGTAGTCGCGAGTCCAACGTCGAAGTCACCGGGCCAATATCTTTGCACCTTGTATAACGACTTAACCTCTTAATGCGACGGTAAATCGTCCCATTAGCCGTCTCTCCATGGAGCTTCTTAGAAAATCGTTAAATCGAATCCGTTCCGTATCCCTTCCACGAATACCATCGGACTTTTCACTTTTATTCAGCGAGTCGCTCGATAATTCACCATTCTTTTCCCTTAGTTCGTTCTAATCGATTTCTATCGAGGTATTTAAACCGATAGGAATATTTATCAATGAAATAATAATATCGGGTACGATCTATTACGCCATTTTCGTCTCTTATAAATTTGATAAAATATCATTTAATCTTATAATCGTTTAAACGTAAAGATTTTGTTATTCCTTTTTACAGGCATGTCAGCGGAGGACGAATGGTACAACAAGAGTATCTCGGCCCTAAGAATGAACACGGCCCATCATCCTAATCTCGCCGCACCGATGCTGCAATATCAAACATAATTGTAAACGTATACCGCTGTAAATGTTCACCGACCGAATAAACGCTAAACACGTCGTCGGACCCATCGAGAACGAGGACGAGGAGAAATGGCGACCGTCGTTGATCGTTACCGAACTCGAAATCGGAAGAGAGAGAAGTCTACTTAAAAAGGGGAGAAAGAAAGAGAGAGAGAGAGAGAGAGAAAGAGAGTTGGCTAAATTTCTTTGCAAAAGAAAAATTAACAATTTTTAAACGGATATTAAAACACGTGGGTCGCCGAATTATTTTTCTCGTTCGAACGTAGCCAACGCGTTCTTTTCTCGAAATTAATCGTCCATAAAGCTCAAAGATGCAAACCGATGAATAACTGCTAACAAATAAATATCGAGGACGAATAACTCGACACCGTGTCTCGTCACTCTACGACGCGAATGTAAGAAAAGAAAAATGATAAAAAGATGTTGAAAAGACAAAGAGAGGAAGAGAGAAATATACGATGGGAGAGAGGGAGAGACGAAGAGGGAAAGAAAAAGGAAGAAAATGAAAAAGAAATAAGATCGTCATGGTGGATCACATTTAGCGCAAATAATTTTATATACGTACACGAGTTTTCCTATTCGATTATAATGTACAGTATATAGAGCTTCGATGATTTTTCCGTTTGCGTGTTCGCTCGATCGCGTAACGTTTCGTCCGACAATGAAAGAGAAAACAAAAAAAAATAAATAAATAAATAAATAAATAAAAGAATGAAAAAAGAAAGAGAAATAAATAAACGATCGTATATTCGCTCGAATTTGTAGCTTAGAGACGAATGAGAGCGTACACGAGAAACGTGGGACGATTTAAAGAGAAAGCTGAAAAAAATGAAGACGGAGAAAGAGAGAGAGATAAATGAGAAAGAGAAAAATGAAAACAGAGAGAGAGAGAGAGAGAGAGAGAGAGAGAGAGAAAGAGAGAAAGGAGATCTTTCGTTAGTTTCTTAACAACGAGATTAAAAAAAGACAGACTTTCGGTTGAAGGGAGGAGACTCTGGGGAATTGTAAATACATGAAGAGATATAGATATTACATAGCGTAATCACAAACAGCAGAATATTCTAGCGTATGCGATTTTTCAATGTCCTTTTAAAAGAAAAAAAAAAAAAAAAAAATGTAAGCGTACCCTTAGTGAAATATTAGGCATTGATTTGTGTGCTTATGTTGACCGGGATTTTAAAGTAACCGACTATGATTGATAATGACGATGATGCTGATGGTTTTTTCAGGCGACATAGGGTCGAAGGGTTGCGGGAGTAGAGCGAATGGCGGCGAATATCGGCAGTGTCGTAAGTTCGAAATTTGAAAGGCGTCAGGCTTGGAGAGTTGTAGGGACAAAAGTGATTTAAATAAATAAATAAATAAATAAATAAATAAATAAGTAAATAAATACATAAATACATAAATAAATAAATAAATAAGAAAAAGAAGAAGAAAAAAAAAAGAAAAGGAAGAGGAAGAAAAACGATTCCGTTCCAATAGCGAACTTTACATACGAACTTGACGATTTGCAAACTTCTCCTGACGCCTTTCGTTCGTCATATTTGAAGTCTGTCCGATCAACAAACGTCTATATTGGTGTCATTTTTCAATAACTGTCTAATCGATATATCGACTCGAGGACGAAGCTGCAGATACGACTGCATTGTTTTCGTGTAGCTCCGCTGCGACCTCTCATTGATATATATCGCGCTCGCGCTGTTCCACGCGAAATGTTCCTAAAAAAAGTTTGTAACATATCACACGTATGAACGTGCACGCGTCATACATACACGGTGTGTACGTACGTACGTACGTACGTGGTGCGTGCGTGCGTGCGTGTGTGTGTGTACATCCGTACATGCGTGCGTGCGTGCGTGCGTGCGTACAAATATACAAACATACATATATACATACATATTACACACGATCTTTGAAATACAGATACACGATGCACTCGCACATAACACACATGTACACTATATCCCACGTATGTCGAGATGAAAAAAAGGTTTAAACTTAAGTGGAAATACATACACAGCGGGCGTATTATAGTTTTAAGCAAGGGTCACGTATTGTACGTATGTGTTGTACATAGCCTAAATAAAAATTACATTTAAAACTAACCTCCGGTGCATTCGTCGTTTTTCTTCTTGCTTGTTCCTGCAATTATCTGCTTGTTGCGTACGAGGTGAAACGAATCCAAAAAAGTCGTATTTCTTAACACGTAACTGTAATGAAAATACGAAACTAACCGTAAACATTTTTTAGGAATACTAAGTCTCCGAAATGTGATCAGAACTTTGTTCTTTTACTTTTCTCACTTTTAGTTAACGAATAAAAATATTAATAAACACATTAAAGACATATATATATATATTATATATATATTCATATAAGATTACACAAAAAATTTTGAATAACAATTCAACAAAAGAATTACGTCGAACGTCGTACTTTCCCTCCACATCGCTCGTTGCGCCTTCTAGCGGTCAAAACCTGAACGAATTGAAATAAAATACGCGCGAAATATGAAATGTCTTTTGAAACTTCTCTCGTACAGGATTACTTAATCGGACAATTAATAATTTTTTAATCCCATTGATCATGATAAATTCTTTTTCATTATTTTTATGATTCAATATCAGGGACAATGTCCCTATAAAAATATTTCTGTAGCAATACTCCATAATTATATTCACATTACATTAAATTTTTGAGAAAGGCTTGATAAAAGTGTGAAAACATTTTCATCGTTATATATCATATACAAATAAATAAGGATAGTATATATTGAGAAATAAACGCCACGTAGTGCTAAAATGGTAAATCATATGTCTCATTTGTCTCAAAATATTTACATGAATCTGTAAAGAAATTTGCTATCTGTGATGTGAAAAAAAAAGAAATATGTATATGCATATGTATATATATATATATATGTGTGTGTGTGTGTGTGCGTATACGTACATCTTGTAAAATTTTTTAAAAAGAAAAGTAAAGTGAATCGAAGGATTGGGCGTTTCGTGATGGATCATCCATACAAAATGAGAGGATAAAATATTAGATTTCAAAGTTTATTTGTATGTCATTAAATTTAGCACATTCATAATAAATCTTATATGACAATGTACCTTCGCCTAGAAACCTATACATAAGGAATCGCCAGACTAAAATAAACGATAACCCGTACTTCAAATTATGTTTTCTATGGTGTTTTCACTGTACTTTGTCTTTCTCATACATAATAATATATGTTCGCATTAATTTAGATTACAAAGACGTCATCGACTTTTCACACCCTTTTTGTTGTTTTTTGTTCTCTTTTTTTTTTTTTTGTTTTTATAACACGTACATATGGCGCGTGGAAACATTAATGTTCCCTCAGAAGTGTGAACAGAAGCTGAAATGTTTCGTTTTATTTCTTTTCTTTTTTTTTTGCGTTTTTTTTCTCCTTTTTTGACCTTTTCCTTTTTCTATCTCTATCACTTTCACATTTTCATTCGTACGTGTTACTTTCGTATAATTGTAATTAAACACACGCCCAGTACCGTCTCGAATTAATATTTTTTTAATTTATAAATCGATACTTGATTTTTTTTTTTGGTGTTGTCATTTATATAGTTTCATTTCAATTAATTAAATAACGTTTAAATTGTTCCTTTTATTTTTTTTTTCCACATATGCACGACGCAGGATTGAAATATCTAGAAGATCGGTGTCGATATCGGCGAGACGTAAATTTTTCCTTAAACATTGTTGATGATTATTTCGAATTGACCGAGAAAAAGATGATAGTTCCGTATTCCTTTATTTTTTACTTTTTTTTTTCTTCTTTTATTTTATTTTATTTTATTTTACTTTGTAATTTTTGTTTGTCGTTTTACTTTGTTTTATTTTATTATTATTATTTCTTTTTATACGTTCGACATATATCACGTAGGCGTAGAAAGTGATCGTGAGAAGAGGTGTACACGAATTTTTTATTTATCTCTGCAACGGTATTTAAAGTTTCACGTATGTACTATTATTTAAACTATCGGTATGCGTTTTATCGCGATGATAGATTAATAAAATATTGAATAAATATTTATTCCCCAAAAATATCTCGCGTACGTCGCATATCAGTCATCGCAGATTTATCTCCTCTTTTATTTTTTTAGTACTCTTTTTTTCTTTTTTATTTATTTATTTATTTATTTTTCTTATTCGTCTTCTTTCTCTTTCTATCTCTCTTTCTATTTTTCTCTTTCTATTTCTCCTTTTGTTTTTTTTTTGTTTCTTTAATTCTCTATTTGCATTTTTTATTATGCGACGGTCACCGTTTTACACTTAGAATGATGGAGGTAAATTCTTAAGTTCCTACAGACGAACGATATAATGACATTCTGAACATTATTACATAAAATATTGACTTAACGTAATCTTTCTTAAAGATTTATACAGAGTTCTCCGATGAATTTATATTAATTAGTTGCTTAAAACGTATATACATATGAAACCGATAGGTGTTTGGGTTCTTTACAAGAGCATAATCGCAAATTGCGTTACCTTACAATTAATATATTATTATCATTTAATCGAAATTTTCTATACGATAGTGAAGCTAAAAATTACGTCTAGACATTATTGTAAAATTTCATGTATTACACAATTCGGTACGTATAAGTGCCTGTTGTGGGTGCGATACCTTTTTATATACTTCGCTTTGAGATCTCATCCTGGTCAGTTTACATAAATTATTATTCACATGTTTTACATTTACCTGAATAGAGATAATATAATCGTAATATGAATATTACAACGGCGAAGTAATGTAAGAGGTATTACACGAGGATGAGAACTTTATTGAGAGACTTTTCTTCGTTATCAGAGTGCATCGTCAAATTATAACGAAGCAAAGATCGCTTTAATCGACGCTTATCTATCAAAGGGTTCTCGATATTCTCTCTCTCTCTCTCTCTCTCTCTCTCTCTCTCTCTCTCTCTCTCTCTCTTTCTCTTTTTTAAGGATCTATGCACAACCACACATGTAGACGAAGCAAAAAGGATGATAAAAATTGCATTGACGATAAAAACGACGGAGAAATAACAGAGACGATTAATAATTATTATTCTACTTATTTTCGAGAGTGCACATGGATTTTAGCTACGACTGCGAAATATCTTGTTAAAATAATTCTTTTACAATGTATGTGCAAATGTGATATAATATTAATTTGTATTAAAACCGACTATGTAATATAATAACGATAATGATAATAATGACGACGACGACGATGATAATGATGATGATGATGATGATGATGATAATGATAATAATAATGATAATGATAATAATAATAATAATAATAATAATAATAATAATAATAATAATAATAATAATAATAATAATAATAATAATAACAATAATAATAATAGTAATAATAATGATGATGATGATGATGATGTTGATGATGATGATAATAATAATAATAATAATGATAATGATGATGATAATAATAATAATAATAATAATAATAATAATAATAATAATAATAATAATAATATAACGACGACGACGACGACAATGATTATGATAATGACAATGATAATAATGATAACGATGATAATTAAAATGGCTCATATTAATTGTCAGCGACAATAAAGTCTAATCCGTTTGTGTGGAAATGCACTTTGGTTGTTTTTATACAAATAGTTTTTTAAGAAAAAATATCTCATACGTTTTCTTGTTCGCACATCATGTTATTGTGTAAGCTTCTCGACACGCATTATGTTAATATTGAATATCATATTTCAACTATATCCATTCTTTCTGCTCTTCTGTTTATCTCTCCCTTTCCCTCTCTCTTCCTCTCTCGCCTTAGTATAATAAATATTTTACAGATTTATTTTTATTCGTCTCGCGTGAAGTCGTCGATATACATCATCTCGTAATTGCAGATGCGGGAAGTATCAGTTAAAAAGTGAAAAAAAAAACGATCGAATGATTTTTTGAGTTTCCTTTTTCTTTAACGATTTTATGTATAATAATTATTGGTGTGACATATTAAAATCAGTTTCATAGTTGACGTTATTCTTCTTTCGACATATATTATATGTGACGTGAATGTTTTTAATTTTATATATATATATATATATATATATATACATATATATATATGGATTTATATATATATATATTTATATATGTATGTGTATATATACAGATTTTGTTATGCTCTATATAACGCATTACGTGGTATTCTGCCTTTATATATGTACCTATGCCATACATATACGTATATATATATATATGTATGTATGTACATATATATATATATATATATGCACATACATACGTTATATTAATAATAGGTATATATACCTTATCTCTAATAAATAACATTTTTACCCGGCATTTCGATAAGACTCCAACAAATATAATTATGTTTGTTATACTTTCAGCGTGCAGCGTCCTATTTAAAACGACACAACCCGCCCCTTAACAAATATCTATTAATTGCCTAGTTTTTATCTCTTAATTAATTATTATCGACAGCGTCAAAATATTACAGAATAACTTCGACGCTTTATCGTTACACAACACCCGCGACATGATATTATTCATCTCTTTAGAATTTCGAAGATCGTTTATATTTGTGGTTTTATATTTAATTCAATCTTATTGTTTGCCACTTTACGGACGAAACGCCAGGCACTTGTAGAGATACAGAGAAAGTAGTTTTATTCCTTTTCTTTTCTTTTCTTTTCTTTTCTTTTCTTTCTAAAACATTATACAACGATGGGATCTTAACGTCTCCATGTTAATCAATAATTTTCCTCTCTTATTCCTCCTTTTATCTTTTACGCTTTACAACGTGCCAAAGACGTTGTCCTTGTTGCAAGAGAAGTTAATGGGTTGCAAGAATTCGACGATATAAAAAATTTCAAGCCGAAAACTGTAATATAGATCACGAATTTTGTAGCAATTTTTCAATCCACAATAGCCAATGTCTCAAAAAAAAAAAAAAGAAACAAAAAATCACCCGCAGAACTAATGAAAAAAAAGTGATAACTCGAGACGCTTTACAACACAGATCGGATATGCTAATTAATGATTATAAACTTTGCTGTGTATGAATTGTGTATAAAATGAATTGATTTTGACGAGCGTTAAATGGCTATTGCGATAAGCATAAATGATCATAAGATCGTGGATCAATGCGTGATACGAATGTGATAAACAAATTTTATAGAAAGAATAGAAAAATTTTTCTTCGATATTGCCCCATTAGCTTCGAGAAAATATTACATAGGTACAGGTATTACTTCCAGTATAATGTCATGAATCTCTAAGAAGCGACGGCCACTTCCGTTAAGATATAAGTAACTTATACTTTGCAAATACTATGTGTTATCAGTTTCTTATATTTAAACGTTATAAAGCCATTCGTACACCATTAAAGTACGAAGCCACGGAGATAGCAGTCGTGAAACAAATGGTATTTCAAACGCAACGTTCCTTCTTTCGAGATCAACTTTCAATAGTCATCATATCCTTTCCAAGTAACACATTATAAGTGGAAGAGAAAACGAAAAATGATTCCAATTACATTATACGTATTATAAATTAAAATTATAAATTATAAATTATTACTAAGCTTATAAAGCGTTACTTTTACAATACATCTTCGATCGCTCTTAAATTTATTGTTATTTCAATTATTTTTCAATGTACCGATATCTCCTCAGGCTTATTATCCACGAAGAATTAAGAATGTGTAAATAATATATAATTATCAACTTATATTATTAAACCATAGCATGCATTACAATGTACTGTGAGCGCTACTACCAGTCGTTTTGTAGCTTGTTACCCACTTAAAGCTGTGATATCAAGAAATATACATGTACATCTAATATGTTGCATATACAATCGTATATGAAATAAGCAATAATAAACTTATAATCTAAAATTATGACTTTCTAACGGTGTTATAAAGGTAACACGGCGTAGCGAATGACAATAAACTCGAAAATTAAAAAAAAAAAAAAATAAAAATAAAAAATATTATATGTATCTTTCGCGTCGTATCGTATTGCCTATTTTAAAAATGTTTCTACATTAAAAATCAAATGGTTCACGCATACCTCGAATATTTTCATTTCTACAACGTATTAAAAGAAAAAGGTACCCTTGTGCACGTTTAATCGTGAATTTAAACATCATACGCCCTTTTTAATAACAAATTTGCTACCGTTTATTCAACAATTTCTCTTTCGTTTGATATAAACAAGATTTGGAAAAATTATAATATCGCAGCAACAGCGTCTTTGGTGGCGCTTTACGAATTACTTTTTCTACCTAAGATATATTTGCATATTAAACTTATTTACGAATTTTGTGCAGTAATATATGAAATAACTGACTTGGCTCGTTAAATGAAATGTGGGTTAATATTAATACTGTGCAAAAATGTGAGAAAATGTGTGAGAAAGTTAATTGGTAATAATGATTTTTATCTGTTCGACTCATATATCATAAATATTGCATATATTAAGGAGATTGCCACTTTGCAAAACATTGATTATACCAATTTCAAAGCAAATATATACTTTTCAAGTATAAGAGCCCGCTTATTAGTAGTAAGAATTAATCGTTTAGATACAATGATTATAATGTAATCTGTTAAGCTTTTCAAAATACATGGGTATCGCTCACATGTTACTGGTTTTCTTTTTTTTCTTTTTTCTTTTTTTTTTGTTTTAAGATTGTATTATAATTCATATGTATACTTCGTGAACAGCATTTGTGTACGAATGAATCAGTGATAAAATGTATTTATATAAGTATGCATGGTGTATATACCGGTACACATACGTACGCACATGCTCGTTACATGCTCGCGTACGTACACATGTGTACAAGTATAATACACATATAAATTATTTGCCTTACAACTTAAAATATCTCTGAGATATTAGATAGTAAAAGTGAATTCATCGCATCGGAATAAATTCCGATTAATTTGTTACACGCTAATAAAGTCATTTTATACACCCGTTCTTTTTTTTTTTTTTCTTTTTTTTTCCGTTTAATTTCATCAATGGCTTAATCGTTTAAAATATTCGTTTAAATCAGAATGAAATAATCTTTCAAGCTATTATAAAACCGAATTTTTCAATGAAGTTTTTGTCTGATTATTGTTACAATAATATTTTGCAATATTGACTTAAAAGTAATGATCATCATGACAAGTATAACGAATACCCTATTTCTCTCCAACCTCTTACAAGATAAAAATTACAAATTATTAAGCGTTCTTGCCTGCGTTTACAGACAATGTGGAAAATGATCCTACGGATAAGTTAATGAGGTATATTTACAAATGGAGGCTAATTTCTTTATAGGCGCAGGAAAATATCGATTTAGTCTGACCTTGGTTATTTTTATCGCAAGAAAATTCATAGAGGGCCGCGTACACGAAATCGGACTTAACAGGACTTTAATGGTTGTCAATTTGAACATTATTCCTATTACGTTAATAAAATTCATTATTTCTATTTTACATCCACTTTATGCTTCCTTTCTGTTTCCAAAGTCTTTATCTTTTTTTTTGTTTACTTTTCTTTTCTCTTCTTTTTTTTTTTTGGTATTTACTTGCGCCCTGATTACAGTTGTAGCTGCTTCTCGTGCATAGGTCGACTTAAAACTAATAGATCTGTATGGTCTCGTTACAATTCAAAAATCGATGGTTCGTAATATCCTACTAATTATTTCTGCGTACACATTTTGGTTCCCGTTTACATTTTCAACAACACGGATAAGACTTTTCTCTTTTCTTCTATGCAATTTCGCATACATTCCACTATACTACTTTGATAATTACGTTCACATGCTGCCTTTGTAAAGTTTTTTTTCTTTTTTTTTTTTTCTTTTTTTCTTTTTTTTTGATGAATCAAAACCATCAAATCATTTTATGTATATGCTCAAAAGAAATATGCGCTATTATGAAATCATAATAAAAAGTTGCTTAATTTTTACATAGTCAAAAACTAAGTATTAAATGATCCAACTATAAGTGGTATAGATATAATCTCTTAAACTATATACTTAAATATATAACTGCAATAAATATTATTGATAATATAAGGTCCTTTTTTCATACTTTCGAGAATAATATTACATTTGTATCACTTGTAAGCCTAATGTCAGAATCATTAATACAGACAAATGATAACACATATCTCGAGTATGTACGTATTGGCTAATCATAAGTCAATGAGATATATGAAAATTGATATATTCTATTTTTTTTTTTTGTTTTTATGTGAATTGCTTTCTTTTCTTACTTTCTTTTTTTTTTTTAATTTTCCGGTAATAATACTGATTTATAATTTACTAAAATCATATAAAAACATATCCCCCGAATGACAATATCTCACGAAAATAAAAATTCTTCTCACAACATAATCATTTTATCGATGTATTAATGATTCGAAAAATACATAATTGTCCTCTGGCGTGCGGCGACATCGATACACAATTATAAATTACATTATCCTATCTCTTGGTTGTACATTAATAGCTCTTCCAAGTCTTTTAATACAATTATTGTATCGATTATTGTTCTAAAAGATTATTGAAATCGATTCCACTTACGAGAAGGAATCTCAATTAAATGACTCGACATAGTAAAATTGTAAGGACCTTAAAGTTTTGCATTACGTTTGCAGTAAAACATATCTTATCCTAGAATTTAATATTTCTTCACACGTTCTGTGTTATTATTGAATCAATATCTTACTGCTATTTTAATATTTTCCTGCATTAACGAGGCTTTATTATCAGCCCAGATCTAATGCCCTGTAACGTCTAGTTCAACTTAAATCATAAGTATCTTTTATCAGCATGATTATAATATTTTGTGTACTGTACAAAACTTTCTTACTTTCATTCCAATTCTCTCATTACATTTTTTAATATCGTCAATATTAAACTTCGCGTGCCATCTCAGTTCAGACAGCGTCAGTATATGTGTTTATTTAATTAGGAGTGAGTTATGTGCCACATATTTAAAAAAATAAACAGTAATAGTGAAAACTAAAATGTGAGATAAATAAAACTAATGTCTTTGTACATTTTCAATGGTGTATTCGCTTAAATATTAAAAACAAATAAATATACTTCATATAGAAAATGTTCTTAAAACTCCCCTTCAATGTATTCCCTATACTCGTAAAGATATGTTACATGATTTTATCTTCAAATTAATTCTCATAATCACTGTGAACGGTGACATTAGATTTAGACTGATCAAAATTATGCCATATAAAAGATAGCAGCATGTTATTAGTTAGATGTGGCACAATGTGATTTTCTGACACTATAGGGATTACATAACAAATTGTTTCGCCATAATTATCACTTTCAATTTGACTCTAGTAAATCTCTAACTTACTTTGGCCGTTGGCTTGCAGAGTTCTTGGCAATTAACATTTACACAATTTACTCGTTTAATATTTTACCCTTTCATTCAAACTTCATGACTTGAAGTGGCCAACTTTTTTTTAGATTTTTATACATTCAAAATTTGTTGTAGGTCTCAGAGGTTCGCACTCTAAAGCTGCTCTTTCTGACGCTGCCTGGACTCTTGTGCTCTATTCCTTTATAAATTCTTTTCTACGTTCGCTTTTTATTTACTAATGCATTTATCATTGCTTCATTGTTTTAGAACGCAAACCTCGCGCCCACGCTGGATGATAAACGTAATCTTACATACATCATCATATCTTTATAAGATCTTTTCAGCATGGTAATCGCATTATCGATCAATCTAAAACATCCATAAAGACTGGCAAATTCAATTTACACCAAATGATATTCAAACGTATAACAGTCTCGCATAAAGCGATCTATATAATTGTAATTTTATCCAGCAATCTGACCATTTATATCATACAAATGCAAGAGATACTAAGACCTCTAAAAAAATAAGCGTAATGTGCGTTGCAGCCGATTTTTTAATTATTAATTGTCTATGTGAACTTTTCCATGCAACAACCAATCGGCTAAGCTGCAAAATGCTCCACTCTACTTTAAAACATGATTAACTAAAAGCACCTCCTTTAAAACTTACTTCCTAAATGATTTTGAAAGTCTATCCAATCACGTTAAGCGGAATTCGAAATATTGATCTCCCACTTGTATCAGCGCTTTTGGATAGACTTATTATAATTATAAAAGTAAAAAAAAATTGACCACTCAAGAAGATCGTTTAACATTTAAGTAGTCTAGAATTGTTTCCTATGTCCAAGATATGATGATTATCATTAATGTGGTGCTTCGATTTTTACAGAAAACAACATCGATAGAATTATGCAAAGTACATAACTCTTTTTGTGTCTGCATGAACAGTAATTGCTCGTGCCATTGCACCTGGTGTCCTATCTTCGCTACAGCCTGATTGATGAGATCCTTCCCCGCTATAAATACACATTACGAGACATATGAATTTTATCTAGGACTCGTACCGATTTATCGTTCGCCAGAGTGATAATTTAACATGAACTTACCTATCGTGTTCCTTTTCTACTAGATGATATCTAGCTCTGAATGCCACAAGATGGGCATAATAAGCTGGTGCAGGTATACTGACGGATCTTGTACACCTTACATACGTATGACACAATTGATACGTAAGACACTGCAATTCATCACTCTCGAAGTGATTGTCATCCCAGAGAACGTGATAATGAGATGGTCTAGATGTTCCCTGCAATCAAATATAATTGTTATATAATGCCACATCATACCGTCATTTTCTTTTATAATCAGGACATATGTTAAGTACTAATGTTAACCTACCTGAATACCTTGGTGACTGCAGAGATAGAAATCGAACTCTGTTGGATGAGTTATACAAACGTCAACCGTTGTACCAGCCGGGATATTGCCACTTTTTCCACTCTGTTCTTTTTTATCTGCGCAGAACAAACGAGTGTGATGTCTTTTTTGAACTACGATGAAAGTAATGCCAGGCCTATAATCAGCTTCAAGTTTGATACAAGCTTCACGAATGGCAGTTAATTCATGTTGTAAGACGTGAAGAAATTGTCCCTCCGATACACCATCGCGATAGAGAATTATTCTATGTGGTTTATATCCTCCAGTACTTTTATAAAACATAACAAGAAGTTCCCTAAAAGCAAGTAGTCCAATTTAACAACGTGTGAAAATTTCAAAACGAACGTGATTTTGTTAACTGCTCTTTTAACCTCGACTTCTAATTTACTTTCAAGAGTACTATAATACATTGTTACTTACCTGACCATCGAACTGAGCTCCTGTATAATTTCTTGTCTATGTTGTTGTACCCTAACCGTGGCTGCATACCTCGATGGATGAGCGTCCATACTGCCTACTACAGCAGCTATACTAGGTTTTTTATTATCTCCGGCAGGAGGATGAGTTACATCTGCTCCCAAAAATATAACGGGCTCGTTGAAAACTTTTGGTCTGATACTTGGTACCAGAATGCTATTGATGCCACCTAATTTCACGTTAATCTTCAGACATAAATTTGATAAAGTTTGAGGAGATGTCTTATTGACATTCTTCGCCTGTACGCACTGAGTTGCCATACCGAGTAACGTATCTCCTACTCTTTTGACTTCAGCTATCAACAAATTTTTTATTTTAGAATAACTATATCTTTTGTATTCGTTATAAGAATTTATTTATATCGCCATTGTAATTACCATATACAGGAGTTTTCCCAGGTAGCACAACGCACACTAATTGCAATGCTTGGAAAGTCGACTTTAAATATCGAAACATAGGTTCAACTTGATCTGGCCCAGTAGCATATTTACAGAAACATGGTTGTCCGATAATTGGCATTCCAGCATCGTTACTTATTTTTTGCAATTGTGTGGTGAATGTGCGTAACGCGTCTTCTCGTACTGTTCTTTGCGGGGCAAAACAAGCAATTGCCCATACTCTGATCTCAACTCCCGTGAAGAACTGTTTACCTCGCATATCCCAAACACCTTGATTGGGCATTGCTTGTTGTTTCGTCTTTAATCGTAAAAAGAAAAAAAAAAAAAGGAATTCTTTTAGAAAACCACACTGCTTCTGCTTAAAACAATTGCGCAATCATATTGCATAAAATAAAATAATGATCGTATTAAAAATTTGCAAACGATATTGAACTGCGGATGCAATAGAAATTACATACGTATTTCCATGAATATGAAATAGTCTGTAATATTCAACTGCATACGCATCAGAAGGCAATATTATTTACAGAACGAAATAAATTGGTTACGTCACAGTCCAGATGTCAAATCAATCGGATCTAGAGCCCATGCATTCGTTTGACGATTTTTGATATTATTTATAGGATTTTAATAAAAAATAAAAAGAACCGTATTATGTGTAAAAAGTAATCACTAATCACAAGTATAGATGATACATTATGTAAACATTTACTGTCACAAAATTAAATCCTTGTTAAAGCATACAAAAAGGTGTCTCTAGAAATGCGTGATTTTTCGACATCTGACTGATTAAACTTTATGTTTCTCACCTGTCCACTGAGGGAACTTACGCGCCCTCCGTATTGTAATTTGGGTGGAGGCAATACACGGCCTCGAACTTCCATCATATTGTTTGATATACTCAAACCAAATTCTTGAACATAAGAATCATTATTAAAGTCAGCTCGCCTTACTAAATTATTAATTTCTCGTTCGCGATCTGGTGCTGAACGTGCTGTTGCTTTAATCATAGTAGACGTTTGCATATCTGTTAACTTTTTTATACAACGTTGTCCCGCTACAATGTTACACACCTGAAACAATTATATAACAATATAGCAATAACAAGCTTATTTACTAATGATCTTTCGTGACATTATTTTTTATTAACTGACCTCAAGTGGTAAATATGTGTGTTTATGTTCCTGTCCCACTTGCAAACAAGGAAGATGCGAATAACGCAATTTCATTTTATACTTGTCCAAAAAGTATTTTGCAACGGTACATTCGACGGTTTGTCCATTTTCCAATTGCAGCGGGAATCTATAATAAATAATTTAATGTAAGTTTTCTTTCGCATGATATAATAATTCAAACTTTCCAATTGATATCACTTACGATTGCATTTGTGCCGGTTTACGTGTAACATTGCATACTCTGTATTTTCGTCTCATCGTTCCGCAATGAGTTATTTCTATTTTGAGCCCTTTGATTTCTTTGGTAAATTTAACTCTTTGAGAATCTGTAAGTGGTTTCCTTTGTTCGTTTACATCTCTAATATCTAATACTTCGCACATAAATTCTATGACAGGTTGAGCTTTATAAAATGCAGTTGCAGAAACTGAAATGTAATTGCAGGGTGAAGTGCGTCAGAAATATTAAAGTTATTCAATATTTTTTAAGGCAGAGTTTTAATAAATAATACTACAAACGTACCATCAATATTCAACATCATTTTCCATTGAGACGGTCTCACAGATTGATGAAAGCCAAACCATACTTCTCTGCCTCCACCTAATGGATGATAATATCCATCCGGACTACTGAAAAATGATCTACCTACTGGTGTGTAAGTCATCGATGGTAAATGTCTCATTACAACATCTAATGCAAGAATAGCGTCATATGGAATTTGTCTTGTACGTCCTTCGAGCGCTTCTTCTAAGGCAAATAATGAAACCTGAGCTACCCATTTTATTACCACTCTGAAAACACGATCTTTACCCTCACCAGGCAGTGTTACCTACGTAAGAAAAATACCGTACGATATATCTGACAAAGGCACCATTCAAGAAAGATCAATAAATGAAATATTACCTCTAAGTCTATTTTATCAGTTCCAATAGGCAAAGGGTCCCTTGTATACAGGTTATTTCTTCCATCAAACACAGGTTTAAGAGTTCCGAAAATCTTGCTATATGCATGTACCATTGTTTCTATGATTTCCCTATTGACTTTGCGAGGGCATTTGTCAGGTTGTATATTAATTTCATAATGATGCACATAGCCTCGTGGCATTGTAATTTGGAAATGATTTGCTCTCAATCCAATTGGTCTACCTTCACGACCTATGTTGGGCCTTCGTGGGCATGAAAACACTGCAAATGAAATTCATTTATAGGCTACTATTTTACTATATAATTTACCATTTACTATATAATTACCATATAATACACCATTTACTATATAATTATTTTCTAAATAATTAAAATTATGTAACGGAGTATATATAAGGAATATATCTGTTGGCTTATATAATTATCTTTCTATTTTCTATAAAAAGTAAATGCTCTTACTTGGCAGTTCTGGAGGTTGAGGCGGAGTATGTGTTTGTTGTGCAGGAACGAGGCCCAAAGAACTAGGAGCGACGACATTGCTCCCAGTTGCTCCGGCCGTTCCAACAGAAGTACTTGTTGTTGGTCCAGGTGGGGGGGCTAAAAATTAAAAAAGAAAAAAAATCACGGACACAGAAACGTAACTGATTTATCCAAATTTACTTTCAGAACTTATAAACTATAAAAAAATTCATTCGTGCAATACAATTATCTAATGGCAAGTCGCAAAAAATCATTTTCATTATCAATGTAGAATGTTTAAATGATATGTAATATTTGACAATTTCTGACAAGTAGATAAAACGAAATACGGATGACACAGGAAATAACGACGATAAAAGTGAAAAAATTCTGTGATAAAAATAAAATAAATATTTTATGTCAAATGTAGAAATTAAAATTATTCATAAAAAAAGAATTAATTTCTTTCGTATAAGGCGATAGCAATGCACAACGTAAAATAAACAATCTCAACACGATAATATCCTACGATAAATTTATACACAGGAGATTTAACAAATAGTACACCATTTTCATTAGATGTATATAATTTACTATAGATGTAGGATATGATGAATCAAAGGCAAGATACGACACGTCGTGCCTGTTGAGCTAGGTCGATTAAAGAGAGACAATTTTCGTCGTTTTTCATTAAAATCAAATACATGTATTCGTTGTTACTGAACTTAACACATCAGTATACAACTTTTTTCGAATATATCCAATCTTTCTTTTTGATTATCGAAATGTAATAAAGGGTAAGAAACCAATTGAGAGTAACGATATTCTAAAATCGCTCGAGCTAATGGAGTACATCTATTTTAGACTTTTTTCGAGCATATTAAGGTAAGCCTACAACAATAATATACTTACGCTGCCCTACAGGATACATTTTCGCAGCCGTTGATCAAAAAGACCAGGTAATCACTAATAAATAAGTAAAAAAATTTAACACAAAACCCACTGGCCACACAACACACTTCCCCACAACACACACTACGAGTGAGACTACCTTCTGCAATGGCTGCCAGCAGCTAAATGCCAATTGGTCTAGACTCGGCCAATCAACGTTCTTACATTGAAATTGTGACCAGGTGAGTCAAATGAAGACAAACTAATTTGAAATATTCTATTATAGTTTTTATGATATATCAAATACGACAGTACATATATATGTATAATCTTAATAATTTACTCTAATATCGTTATAATTACATTATACGATACTGTTCGTATGTTTTCATAGATATATAAAAGTACATAAGTACATTTCATACTTGATTGACAAACATTAAATATTTAAAAATATATCATATATAGAAATTATTGTTACGAAAAAAAAAAACAAACAAACAAACAAACAAAAAGACAAAAGAAGTGAAGTTTTTATAAAAAATATTTGCTCGAGCGTTCGCTACTTCGTATGAAATAATATACAGCATAGCTAATGTTATTTATACGATTAGCGTCAATTGGCACAATAACCAGTAAATATACTGCATTTTTGTAATAAACATGGTAAAACGGTTTAAGACAATCTGAGGGTTATCACGCAATATGACATGAATATTTAAAAGTTATCGTAGTATCGAATATAATCGTTAAATAGAAATCACAACGCAACGTATTGCGAAAAACGAATAATTTATACTTAAACTTACTCCTGTCGTAATAGTTTTAGGCATAGATATATTCCATTAATAGAAATTATTTTCGTTCGCACAATGGATAAAATGAATTATTTCATTTATTTTTTTTGGAAATCCTAATTCTACGAATTAAAACGGGTTTAAGATTTTTGTTTAGTTTATATCCCGTAAGTTATGAGATAAAAGAAAGTAACTTGAGGGGAATAAATAAATATATATGTATGTGGAGTACTCGCTGCATATGTATTGACTTGTACTGTGCTTTTTTTACCAACCGAACTGCCATCTGTTTGTGAAATGGAAAACTTTGTATAAAGAAATATTCCCTAAACTTTGAGACTACTACGTGTACCCTATGTATTGGTAACATTGATATAGTAATTTTTATTTTAGGAGATGTCGAAGAACCTAACCGTATAAAATAGGATGGTATGATACTTTGTACACGCGATTGCGTACTACGCTGTTTGCGAAATGTCGATTCCTTTTAGTGGATCACGTTCGCGTTCTGGAGGTTTGATCAGTGCTATTGCTAAACAATTGAAAGAAATTAATCTAAAATTGGTTAATAAGATCGTTGTACAATTCGATCCCTTTCACAAAAATATTACGGAAACGAGGTTAGTAAATCTTTTTTTTTTCTTTTTTTTTTTCATTTCTACTAATGCGATAAGAAACCAATCCAATTATTTTACATTACTATATACAATTTATGTACAACACTAACTAAAATTTATGATATTGATCACTTACAAAATAAAATTTAATAATCTCGAAAAATTTCAGAAATCGATATATCGAGAATTTATCGATATATAACTTTTAATAGTCGATGATATTAATTAAAAATTAAGAAACGTGGTATCCTGTTAATTAGATATTTGTTTTTATGCATTAATGTTTTATATACATGTATATGTACTTGTGTGTAGATGATATGTATCCATATACGCGATACTCGGATTAGATCGATCGCTATGACGTCAATAGCGCACGCATGCGCATTCCGATTTCAGAATAGACAGTATAGAAGTAACTAAATTAATTCTAGTAATCAATATCGTGTGAATATAACGCATAGAAACATAAGAACGTAAAAAGAGCGAACTTTTTAAAAAATAATTATAAATACTTTTACGTATGTGAAAAGTTGATGAAAAAAGATTGTGTACAAAGTGAAACGTTCCATTCTTTCTATCAAAAGTCATTTTGTGTATGTATGTTATTTATATTAATACTTCCAATATTCAAATCTTGTAAATGGTTACTTTGTTATTTCCATTTTAGTATATAATAATTCTTTGCATTTGCCATTATATAATTATTTACTTTTATTTTTAAATTCACAATGTTATGTACTTCTTGAAAAATATATTCATTTAATATCTACAGACTAAGATCGTCTAATGTAAATCTTTGAACTTACCACTGCACTGTCCGCATCCATATGCTTTACCAAGCATAGAAACTGCAGTTGTTATACGAAGAGTACTTAAATCCGGCATAGGTATAGGTAGTTGTTGCTCCATTTGAGCCATGATGTTCCTGAAACATAATATTTCTTTTATATGTATGTGTAGTCTCTTCGTTATTATAATATTAGTTTTCATTTTCTTCATATTTTTGAGTATTCAAGTTTTAATAATTATAATTTGTAATAACTAAAATAAAAAGTAAACTACTAAAATAATATTTTTCTTCTTTTCCAGAAATTTTCTTTTCTATATATCAAGTCCAAAGATTCTAAAAACAAATCCTTTCTGCGTATTAAAAACAATAGTTGTCTGCGATCGTTCTGAGCCTGTTGTTACATTTGATCTTTGTGAGTACTCCACAACAAAATTATGTAAAATTATAATTTCTGCTTTTCGATACAAATAATCGATCTTGGTTATAAACTTGTCTATAATTTTCAGTATCAGGTAACAAAGTAATATTCAAGTGTGAAAATTTATCTACTCTCGATATCTTACAATATTGCAATAAGCACATCAGTTCTTTAGTTCCACCGCCTGAAAAGAGTCCCAAAGAACTTTTGCTTGAGAAGAAAGAAAAGAAGAAAAAGAAGAAAAAATTAAGACAAAAACCATTTAGCAAAAGAAGGCATGTAATTTTGTAATTTGGCAGAAATAGAGAAAATTTGCAGAGATCTTCTAAATTATTTGATTATATTTAAATTTCGTGAAAATCTTAGGAATGCTTAATTAGAAAATAAAATAAATAGAAGAAAAATCAAGCGGAGAACGAATATTATCACTTCATTAGTACATCAATCAAATTTTATCCTACTTTTTTCTATACTTTCACGCAATCAAAAATAAGTCAAACAACCTACATTGTCAATTCATAAGAGAAATAGTAACAGTATATTTAGTGCAAAGTATTTTGGATTTATTATTCTTAATATTTTATTTAATATAAAATATATAAATCATTAAGCAACTTCATTGTAAAGACTATTACTTGCAATAGTATACAAATTTTTGTAGAAGCACTTATTAAAAGTTGAAGCTTCTTTATTTCTTACATCTCAATATATAATATCTTTAATTATATTAAAGATATTCTATTGAAACTGCAACACATTCATCTATATCATATTATATAAAGTATTGTAAAAAAAAAATATTTTCACCATGGCAAGCCATTCTTCAAATAACAAAAATTATAACATAAAAATAATCGACACCCTTTATAACCAACTACCAGCTTTTACTGATCTCTTTGATGAAGAAACATGGTATACATTCGTTATATGTTTCATAGCAAGTACTTTTGTAGTTGCATTTATATTTTCCAAATTTATTACAATACATCCAGTTGAATGAATTCATTCTAATATAATGTTATATTCTTATTCATGCTTTCATAAATATGTAATATAAATAAACAATATGTAGCACTATTAAATATCAAATATGTAGCGCTATCAAATATCAAATATGTAGCACTTTGCAATTTATACAAGCAACTTTGAGTATATAATTTTTGTCTTTGTATCATGTGTTTATAAAGATTGAAAAATATTTTCATACTCTTTCATCATTTTGCTTTAATCATCCAATGATTAAATTTATATTGAAGAAACATTTCACTTCATTTTATCAACTAAGAATATTTTGTTATCACAAGCATCAATAATCCAATATTATTGTAATGTAATTATATACATTTATTGTAATCTTATAAAAAAAAAGAAAGAAAGAAAAAAGAATATAAGCTATGTCAAATAAATATTGAAGATTCATATATTTTACAATAAATTAATTAAGCTTTTGCTATAAAGTATTATATTTATGTAATGTCACCAATGAAAGGTCAGATTGTTTTGATTCTTCAGTTTTTTAATATAAATGGTTTATAACGTCTTTATAAAAAATGTAACCAAGTAGTATATGAAAATAGAATGATGAAATACTAAAACATAAATATTATGATTAATTATTATCCCCTTTAATTATTTTTCTAAGTATGTATCTGTGTTACAATGCTATTATAGATCTCAATTTGATCTCTTTCCCTTCTTTTTCTTCACGCATGCGCACAGATCGCATCGTTCCGATACATCTCCTTTATCATTATACCACTCGAATCAAAATTGACGTTCCATTGATATCACGAAATTCTTTTGAAAAAACATTTCGTTATAAACGACTGAACATTTTAAATAATAACGTAAATAACGTGAATAATTTTACGTTTCGTAAAATTATAATAAAAGATGATCGTTTTAATTTGAGAAAACTAATAAAAGAAATAAAATAAAATAAAAGAAATATGTGAAATATGAATCAAAAGTTATAATGAAATTCTTATTGAATAATTTCATAAAAACAAAGGAAACAGAAGCTGCTTGTCAGTATTAGGGTAAGTACGTGGTATTTATAAGGAAGAGGGTTGTCTTTACTTGTGCTGGCATCTGATGGGGAAGAAACGCGACACTCCGAAGGGCTGAGAGAAGACAGAGCACGTGTATTTAACGAGTAACTTTATCTCTCTTTCATTTCAATATTATAAGAAAAAGACGAGGTCGGTTTCGTAAGTTTCGCGATCGATCAACAATTTTTTCAATTTTAGATTTTTCAATTTCTTTTACTTTACTTTACTTTACTTTACTTTACTTTTCTTTTCTTTTCTTTTCTTTTCTTACGTTTCGACCTTTGGAACTGTGCTCATGTGAGACCATCGTAAACGAGTATGAATAAGAACTACATATACATCTCGTACAGGTTATACATATCAAGATATTTATTACTATTCTTCGTGGAAGATGATCATTCTACGTTAAGGAAGATAAAGGTATTTACGAAATGAAAAAAAAAAGAAAGAAAAAAATTTTTTTTACTTATAGCAAAATGTGCGAAATAATAACCTCAAAAATATGGTTGAAAATTAATAGAAAAGAGGACATACATAACAACGATGATAGGAAGGTTCTTTCAAAATGACGAAATGACACGAAAATATTAAGTGAATTCTTCGTTAATTAGCATGGCTAATAACATTTTAACGGAGTTACACTAAGACGTCTACTTTAAAATAAATTCACAAAAACGACGTAATATTTATCGATCATGTGTGTATGTATGTATATATGTACACATACACACATGTATATACATTAAAATTTCGATTGATTCATTAAAAATTAACTCAATCGTTATTATTCGGGCATCATCGAGATCTAACAGGCCAACATGGTTATACGGTTTAAAGAGACACGCACAGACGATCGTAGAGATTTTTTTTTTTTTTTTTTTTTTTTTTAGATTTGTATTCATTCAAACGTATCGTCGATTATTTTGATAATCGACGATATCGATTCGAAGTTGTATCGACTTAACAAACACAATCGAATTCAAATTCGAACAGTTTTGATAATAGCGAATGTTTATCGATCGTGTGTGAAAGCTCCTTCATAGTAAAAATACGCGTGCGAGATACGCAAAAAATACATACAACGAACACAACTTTAACGGATATGACGGAAAATCTATGGCAAAGTGAAGAATACAATGAACGCATAAAAGTATGTGCGTAATAGGATGTAAATATATATGTATAGTATAAATACACACACACATTCAAATTTACGAAGCCGCGTTGCGTTTTACAAAGCGTTCTTATTTTCTTTAATAGCTTTGTGGTATACGTTAAAATCGATCCTTTGACAAAGGAGGTACCAATTAATTGTTAGCGGTTTTCTCATCGAACAAAAACACTCTATCTTGAGAATCCTAAATTACCAAAGGACATTTGCAAACATCGAGTTTCGAATTTTCTCGCGTGTCTTGAACAATTTTCGAGATCATAAAAGAGAAAAAATGATAAAAGAACGAAGAAGAAAGGACTCTTCTCGATAACCAATAATTTTCATCATTTTGAACCTTCGAAACGTATCATACATATGTGTATGTGTCTTTTCAACGCTGTACATATAAAATCTTTGGAACTTAAAGCAGCACATCGAAGATATATACTACACATTACGACGGAACGAACTCGAATAAGAAATAACGTTCTTTTCTCTTGATACAACTGGCAATAATATTATAACCTACATTCGAAGTCACAAGAAAGGCAAGAAAGAAACGGATATGCTTTGGAAGAGCAAGAAGAAAGAAAGTATACATAATATATATATATATATCGTACAATACTACGCATACAGGTGTTCAAGAAAAACTATTAGTAGAATTGCATTTCCTTTCGTTATCATTCGAAAATATAATATAAACGATAACGCGAACAAAAATAATAAAGCGTAAACGCTTTGAAAATGTAGTAATTTACAATGTGTATAACGTGTAATTATCAGAAGATACGTAAGCGTAAAGGGAGGGGGGAAACAGAGAGAGAGAGAGAGAGAAAAGAAATAAAAGAAACGAGTTATCATTTAACAAAATTATAAACTCACCTTTGATATATTTTCTTCTTTTTTTCCCGTAAATACTAATGCGTTCGTCTTCGACGTGGATATAACTCACAGAAGAACACACACATGCACATCGAACCAGATGCGTTCGCGCCAACACAACAATTCGATCGCGTTTATTTTTTCTTTCTTTCTTTTTCTTCTTTTTTCTTCTCTTAAAATCCTGTCTTTCTTTTTTTTTCGTCTAATTCTTCTTCTTTCGCCGAGTCTCTCACGTGCCGAGTTTCATTTTCTTTCGATTTTTACTTGAAACTTCAAGTGGGAGAAAGAGAAAGAGAGAGAAAAAAAAAGAGAGGGAGGAAGAGAGAGCGAGAGAGAAAGAGAGAAAGAAAGAAAGAGAAAAAAGAGGAAGATAAAAAGAAGGGAAGAAGAGGGGGAGAGAAGAAGAACGGAGGAAGTAAACTACATTGTTGCACTCGCGAGAAGACGTATGATTCACTGGCGAAAGAAAAGGAAGAAGAAAGAGAGAGAAAGAAAGTGGGGGTATAGAAGAAGAAGAAGAAGAAAAAGAAAGAAAGAAAGACAGAAAGAGAGAGAGGAAAAGAGAAAAAGAAGGAAATTATCTTCTAACACTGTTCGTCGCGCAAACGTTGCCACGCGTGACGATGGTAAACTTTGATGTGGCACTGAACGACACAAGAAGTATACGACGACAAAGTTGACGCCGACAACAACGACACGACGATGATGACGACGACGACAACTACGACGACTACAACACGACGATCAACAGTAACAGCAATAGCAGCAGGAGCAGCAGCAACAACAGCAACGACAGCGTACGTCGTTCTGACCGTGAATGAACGGAGGTTCGAGCGCGCGCGAGCTAGCAAGCCTCCTCTCTTCCGGATCCTCTACGTGTCTTCTTTCTCACTCTGTTCCATCCTGACATATATATTTTCTTTCTTTTCTCTCCTTCACGTTACTACTACTCTCACTCCCTCGCCAATCGTCGTAGCCTGCAAAAAAAAGGGAAGGGGGAAGTAAAGTAATAAAAAAAAAAGACGAGAGAAAAAATCAAAATTATCTCGCTTTACTTACGAGGGAATTAATATTCGCTTCGATTTTTTTTTGAATTATTATTTAGACAATCGATAAATCGAATCGAATCGAATCGAATCGAATCGGATCGATGGAAGATATCAGAGTTAAAAAAGATTTGAAAAGTTATAAGCGATAAATGAATGAGAACACAGTCAATAGAAGAAAGAGGTATCATCGAGATTTGTTTGCTTCTCAATGATCCATGATAGAGTAGCTCGACACGTTTTTCCGCTCGAACGAAACGCATTCGATCGAAAAACACGCCTTTGTCTTATCCGTTTTAATATCGATTGTCATTGCCCTTTTTTTTGCAAGGCGAGGCGAGGAAAACGTACTTGGCGATATTCAGACTGATATTCGTTGGATGATTATAATAATAATGATAGTAATAATAATAATTATTATTATTATTACTAATATTATTATCGTCGAAAGCAACTTGTGAAACAATCTATTTTTGTTTCGATATTAAAAATCGAATTATTTTTATTGAAAAATGTAGATAAAATTATAAATCGGTCACGGATCGATAAAAAAAAAAAGAAAAGAAAAAAAACTAGAAATTTTAGGTTAAACATTGATCTTTCAAAATGGCACACTATGTTCTTATCGACGAACTTGTTCCTTTTACCTTTTATCAGTGAAAAAATTCTTCCAATATAATTCCGAAAGAGAAAGTAATGCGAATGACGTTAATATTCCAATTTGATTTCCTTCGTGGAAAAGGTTGTACAGGGATCTTGGTTATCTCTCGTCATCGCGATTGGCCGATATCTATTCGATAGGAAAGATACCGTGCGAACGCTGTTGCGAAGGAGAAGAGGAATAATCGAAGAAAAGAGAGACGAAAAAGCTCTCTCTCTCTCTCTCTCCCTTCCATCTCTCTCTCTCTCTCTCTCTCTCTCTCTCTCTCTCTCTCTCTCTTCACTCGTACGTCTTCGGTATCGCTCGTTAAAAAAACTCGGTAAAATTCGGATCGACGTTGAAGGCGCGTAAATCGTGATTATTTGAACGACGAATCGCGCCTCGTTCTCCGTCGTATTTCTTTTTTTCTCCGACATTTGTGATCGAGAAGAATAGAAGAAAGGAAAATAAAATCAAGAAGAAAACATGGAAATGAAAAGATTAAGAAAAACTGAATCGGAAAGCGTAAATGGTGGCACGTGTTCGAAGAAAATAAAAACGAATTTTCTTCGTCGTTGACGTCAATGTGTCGTCGTCGTCGTCGTCGACGTCGACGACGTACTCTGGGGATAATCGAGGAAGGGGAAAGAAGTGGGTCGGTCGCGCGGCCGTCGACGTATCCGCGAATCGCTCGACGATGATTCACGCTGGTTGCCGTCTCCTCTTCGACGGCCATCGACCGGCACGACGAACAATCCTCGTCGAGGTTTGCGAACCTTCGACGGCCGTGGAACGAGACACGTTTCACGACGTCGATGGGAAATAAAGAAAGTACGATCGGTGAGATAGCGCGCGAAAATGTTCCGTCGTTGAATCGCCGAAACGAAAGGGTTTAGCATTAAGATAAACAAGGACAGAAACTTTATAATCCGGTTGCTTCTTCGTCGTATGTACGTAAGCACGTACTTAAATACGCACTTAGTAAACGATGATCCTTTTCTCGCATCTTTTCTTCTCAAAAGCGACTTGGCACTCGACTGGACTTTTCTCTTTTTTTTTTTTTTCATTTTTCTCATAGAAGACAAGAAGAAAGAAAAGTAAGAGAGAGAGAGAGAGAGAGAGAGAGAGAGAGAGAGAGAGAGAGAGAGAGAGAGAGAGAAAGGGATAAAGAGGGAGAGCAGGAAAAGGGAAAGAAAAAGGAGAGAAAGAATGGCAACTTTCACTTGCGAGGCCTTCGCGAGAGAGAAACAGAGAGGAGAGGAGAGGGAGGATATGACGGGGAGATGGTCGAGAAGAGCGGCACGGGGCCGCCAAAAACGATCACCAAGTGTCAAGGTTGCTATTCTACGCGACGTATGCGCGCGTCTGTGTACGTGCGTGTACGTGTAGTCGTGCGTGCGTCGTGATTCTGTCCGCGCGTGTGTGCGTGCGTGTCTGTGTGTACGCGCGCGGAGGAAAGCACGCGCGCGCGCGCGCGCGCTGCTACGTGGTCCGGTGCCGCTCGCTCGCTCGCTCGCTCGCGCGCGCGCGCGCTATTTCTCTCTCTCTCTCTCCCTTTTCCTCTTTTGCTCTCAGTTAACTCGCTTACTCCGCACGCACATAGACGGAGCTGTAGAAAGAGAAAGACAGTGGTGAGAGAGAAAGAGATGGAGCGAACTCACGTCTTCGGTCGCGGTTCCTTCGTCTCTCCCGCCAGGCAGCCTTCCTATCATCGACTACCACCTCTATCTTTATAACCCTCTACTAACACCTACCTATGTATATATATCTAGATATCTAGAGAGTGGCGCTATCACAACAATGCCATTATAGCGGGGTATCCGTTTCTCTCTGTTACACGGTGTGACACAACGCCGCGACAACGCGACACGATTCCAGCCAAATAAGCGAGAAATCCGGCTGGACGAGCGATCGTCGACAGGACCGAGAGACGCGCACAATTCCGACGTAAATTCGACGCGAGACTTTTTAGTGAAATTCGCCGAACGCTTCGGCGATCAACATTCGCGAGTAGGGGATCCCCCACCACGCTACTTGTTCGATTCGAACGCTATTGCGCGTGCGCGGACCCCTCAGGAACGTACCCCTTGCGACGTCCCCCTACGCTATCGTTTTTGTTACTAGGGCGCCGCTTGTTTACAAACACCGTCGCGAGAGACGAAGACCGACGACTGTTCTCGTCGCGCTCGCCGACCGATGCGCGCTCAACCTTTCGAACGTACTTCCGAGTGCCGCCAAACGTTTCGTTCCTCGCGTTTTTACCCTATCTATCTCTGTCACGGATTTTATATTCCTCTTATATACTTATGTACAAGCATATACATTTATATACACGTACATATGTATATCGACGTGACATTATTTGAATACTTTATATTTTATTTTCTTTACGCGTAGAATTGATCGTCTTGTATGTAACATCGCCCGTCGTAATACCTTCTTCGTTCTAATCGCGATTCATCAAATGCGAACGACGTTTACAAATTGTAATACAATCCTTTTACGCGTCCGCACGTGTATTTAATTATTAAATAAGTAACGAAAAGACATCGATTATTTGCAATGAGCAAACTCGTTTTATATTAATGAATTTGAAATAATGACGGCAATTATGCGCTACTGATTAGTATTATATATAACGCATAAGCGATTGTCGCGATAACGTACTCGCGCAAAATGACGCGCAATATTTGCATATATCTTAAATAAAAGCATTCGTGAAATAAATTTGAATGAATAAATTTGACTTTGTCTACTACCTTCTATTGATCCGATACTGAGCAATGATATAATCGACTGACCAATGGAGCACTTTGCCGAATCACATGCGCACAATTTATACGACGCACGCGGTGTCTTACGACATGTTACAAAACTCCAAAATTAATCACTTTCATGATACATTCGATTATAAAACTTTCGTCTTTCCTTGATATTAGATCATTGATTAAAGATTAAAGGGGAAAAAAAATCTAACCTTTACAAAAACGTATGTCTCCGCGGTCATAGGTACGATACGATCGTAAAAACGATAGATGATGTCATATATCGATTGTAACAGGTGACCAATGACGTTGTTGTGCGTATTAATCGAAGGTATTTCATTGGTCGACACATTCCCGCCATCAAAATGAATTCATTTTAAACGCGATAACTCTTACGCGAAAATTAATGAAACTTCATTGACGCGCTAAACGTGGTTCTTTGATAGAGGATATTCCCACAACCCCCTCCACTCTAGAAAACGCATAGATAATAATGAAATATTCGCATTTTATTGATTATTAAATTGTAAATATACATATTCTCAATGACGACGAAATATAATAGGATCGTTTATTAATAAAGTCGAACTATTTACGAAACGTTTATATTTATAGAAAAAATAAGCAGATAGAGACGGGCAAATATTAAAATGCGTAAAGAGTAATGAAACGTTTTGTTAGTTTGCAAGCAATTTGTATAAATACACGTTACGTTTAAAAATCATATGATTTCCTTTAAATATCTCAGAATATAATGAAACCTAATCGTTGGAGAAACGTTTATTATACATAGTCGACTAATACGTACATAACATATATCGAATTTCTGAATCATGAATTACGTTTATATATATTTATAAAAAAAAAAAAAGAGGAAGAGAGGAAGTGAGAAAGAGAGAAAGAGAGAGAGAGAAAGAGAAAGAGAAAATAAAGAAAAAAGAAAATAAATTCTTATAGTTTAATCCAAAGGCATGCCGTCGTCATCGTCTTCCTTCTTGCCAGGACTATCGCCTGGAGATCGTTTCTTCTCTTCTTGTCCCTGTTGCGCTTGTCCTTGTCCACTCTTGGCTTCTGTCTCCAAAGCAGTGACGAATTCTTCGATGTTACCGCTAGTGGCTGCATTGATCGCATCAGTTCCCAAGCCAAATTGACGGATGACTGGGCCCGCCTGGCCCGACTGCAAAGCAGACCAGAACATTGATAGCGCCTGGGAGAACTGGGGAGACGATAGCGTGGTACACAGGTTGTCTCCAGGTGGTAAGTGCGCGGAAATAGCACGTTCCAGAGATTCCGTTCTTGTAATCGTTGGGATGACATTCGTCAGCTCTGTCGCTATGCCCCTCTGCTGGATAATAAGCCGTGCTGTAGCTGAACGAAAGCAACAAATAATCCCAGAGAAATTCCCCCAACTGCTCAACAGAGCCAGTGTCTCCGACAGCCAGGAAAAGTTCATACGCAGAATTGTATTAAATAACGAAAATACCATGCCGATGTCTTCTGCTTTTTCTTTTTTTTTTTTTTGGTTTTTTTATTATTTTTTTTTTTTTTTCGTTATTTCTTCGATATATATGTATATAGCGTCCTAGTTACAGGCGATACCGTAAGTTCTCCGACATGAAGAAATTTTATAATAATCGATAAACCAACCTTTATATAACGTTTATTTTATAATTTTAAGAAAACACTGCGATCATTGAGCAATTGAAGTAAACGATCGTAACTTCATATCACAGACCAAAGGTATCAAAGTAATACAAATAATATGTATATATATATATATAATGTATAAAGCACTATTCACTTTGAAAATCTCTTTGAATAATATCAATCTAAACGGACCAAAACACTGAGCCAAATAATATTGATACTAGAGTAGTTAAACCGTGTGTCTCTCATAGATTATTAAAGCCTTACAAAGTCTTGACAGACGTGAGCAGCATTCTGTAAAATTGTATCGCATGTTGGCTTCTATCCACAGTCATATGACTACTAATAGTATTATCCACAGACAAATATGAACTGACAAATATAGTATCTAAACTGGTTAATAAGAAAAATGTGAAACATCACAGTGCCACTACACGCTATGTATATAATTTTACATTAACTTTACACTCCTAGATTTAAGTATCACTAGTTTTCTTTCAAGTATTTACAACAAAATAAAAATATAAACTTTTTTACATCGTTTTAATCGATCGATAGGAAAAAAGAACGTTCAAGATTTTCAAAATGCAGAATGAATTGTACTTATTAAACAGGTTGTATTATCAAGAATGGCACTCTACATCCCTGATAGTGATAGAGCTGTAAAATAGATATTATTAGTATCAAGATAGATAACTCCTTTCAGATGAATCATCTAAAACGTCCATATATAAAAATTTCTATCTAGGAGCACGTAAAGCTTTGTAAACACATTCTTAATAATGATATGATCGCATTAGTAAAGAACAATTAATTTTGTACACCTATCTATGTGCCTGAAAATATAAATATATTTTTCATATCTTTACATCTAACATAATTATATTTCTACATATTTTGTCAAAGAATAAATTCCAAATTTTTTATCAAACATAAAATTTGTGCAAATCTTAATGAAATCTACAAAAATAAGTAATACATAAGAAAGATTACAAAACAGGTACTTCAAAAAATATCAGATAATCTTTGACTAAATATGCAAGTCATACTTGCACAAAGATATATAATAATCAAGCTGATAAAGAAAAATATGATATTACCTGAACAACAGCTTCTGCTCCAGCTGGTGTTGGAATTTCTGAGAGGAAACTTTGTAGATCACTCAACTGAATTCTATTGTTAGTACCTGAAGTAGTCACAGGTGTAGATGGTGCTGTTGTTCTTGGTGATGATTTATTATTACCTAAATTATAATTTCCGATATTGTGAACCTATTTTAACTAAATCATATTTTTACTCACTGGAAGATTTTGTAGTTTCAGTAACGGTAGAAGGTGCCGGTGTTTGAGATACCGGTGGTCTGGCGACGCTTGTAGTAACCGGTGATGACGCGGTTGTAGTAGATGCTCTAGTACTTTGGATACCATGAGGTCTGCTCATAGTTCCTAATAAGCTGCCTAGTCCAATTTGTCCAACGCCGCCGAACAATTGCATTAATTGTTGTTGAGACATATTATTTAATAAATTATGAAAATCTCCATCTGGATTTGCATTGCCGCTTCTTTGAGAACCAGGAGTAGGTGGATTATTTAAAACTTCATTAATTTTCCTACAATATTCTTCATCTTTATCAGTTTTCAGATCCTGTAATATTAAAAAATTTAATAGAAAATTATACATATATATATATATATATATATAGATTATTGATTAGATTTAATTATAATCACTTACCTGTAGCCAAAAGAAGAATTTTCTACTTGACGACTTGAATCGCAACAGATATACCCTACCGGATTTACATGCTGGAACATGCTTAAATTCACAGTCATCTGGGAATATTATAAGATCCTAAAAAACGATAGAATTGTGTAAGTATAGATACGACGAGTTATATTTTGTTTCTAAGCAATTATTAAAATTTGATTATTTCCCACAAAAACGTCTGAAAGAAATCTTACGTCTTCTACGATTCCTGTTGTACGATCTTTCCAACAAAAATGCATTAATTGATCGTCAGACTGGTGAACGTAAACCTGTCCCTTTCGTGTGTCTGGATAAACCATTTTCCCCTTCATAGTCATTTTCCCTGCCTTAAATTCAACCAAATTCTTCGACGCATTTCGCGAAGGATTATTTCCAAATAGGGGCCCCATGCACATATATATAAATGAACTTGTATGAAAAAAATTTTTTTATTCAAACTGTTAACGTATCTTTCTCAAACATCGAGCACACTCGGTAGGCGTATGTCTGTGATCCGTAGAGAGGAACAATTGACCACTATGACGGTGCATCTCAAAATGGCGGTTTCCTATTAAGGCTGATTTTTACATTTATATTGAAAACTAAGCTTTACTCGCGCATATCATTATTAATTTTCTTTTATCATACCTTTTTTTTTGTTTTATTAATGAAAATGCCTCAATTAAGACTACGATAAATTTGTTGCCTTCTGTCACGAATCAATTTGAAAATTTTACTTAGCTATTTTTATTTACTTCATTTTACACTTTATATTGCGATGATAAAATATATTACCAATCATCATTAAATTATATAGTGAAAAAAATAATCATAAATACGTGAACATTTTTATAAATATTATCATGTTTACGCCTTTAAGTATCGCAATAAAGTTAATTGGATTGAATTAGATTAAATTGGATCATCGAAATAAGTTGAGCATCCATTTGTTTTTCTATTTATTTTTAATCGCTTTTAATTCAGTATTGAACATTTCAAATTACTGTCTAAACAATTATTCTCTATTTATTTATTCATATAAATTGTAATGAAAAACGAACGATTATAATGTCGAAATAATAAAAACTTGCAAGATGGTAGCACTGATTTTGATTACACGGTTTTAACCATGAATCTAACCTCAAAATTGTTTTACTTTTAAATAGTGTATAAATAGTAATATGAAATAAAAGAATGTTTATTATGACCTATTACATATATTATGTTTTATTACATTAATAACAAACTTAATATTTTGTTAAGAGTTAACAATTCACTTTAAATATACGTGAAATATTAAATAAAAATATGATTTTACCTTGCGCAGATGTTGAAGACATTGAGGACATAATATCCTCGCACGATGTTACTCCGAAGCAAAGATTTTCTGCGAAAAAGAACATCACTGTACGTTCGAAACGTAAAAAGCAAGAAGAGGAATTACCACAACCTACAATTTTATCAAGCATTATACCAGGAACACAAAAGATTTATGTGAAAACATGGGGATGCACTCACAATAGTTCCGATAGCGAGTACATGGCTGGACAACTTGCGGCATATGGTTATCATTTAACTAACGATAAGCTCGATGCAGATTTATGGCTTTTAAACTCTTGTACGGTCAAAACTCCTGCGGAAGATCACTTTAGAAATGAGATTGAATATGGGAAAAGAAATGGAAAACATATTGTTGTTGCAGGGTACGATATAAGAAATAAACGATTGATTATTTTTTTTTTTTTTTTGGAGAAATAATACACATATATTTTTATATTTTCAGATGTGTACCTCAAGGCGCTCCAAAGTCTTCGTTCTTAAAAGGATTGAGCATGGTAGGAGTACAACAAATTGACAGAATCATTGAAGTAGTGGAAGAAACGTTGAAAGGAAATACCGTAAAGTTTTTAAGCCAGAAAAAAGAGCATGGGAAAAAAGTTGGAGGTGCATCTTTAAGCCTTCCAAAAGTCCGAAGAAATCCTTTGATCGAGATCATAGCTATAAATACTGGCTGTTTGAATCAATGTACTTATTGCAAAACAAAACATGCCAGAGGCGAACTCGGAAGTTATCCTCCTGAAGAAATAATAGAACGTGCCAAGCAGGCTTTTGAAGAAGGTGTATGCGAATTATGGTTGACTTCAGAAGATACCGGAACTTACGGTAGAGACATCGGGACTAGTTTACCTGAATTATTATGGAAACTGGTGGAAGTTATACCAGATGGTTGTATGATGCGCGTCGGTATGACCAATCCACCTTATATAATAGAACATTTAGACGAAATGAGTAAAATTTTAGATCATCCGAAAGTTTACAGTTTCTTGCATATACCCGTGCAATCTGGAAGCGATCAGGTATTATCTGATATGAAAAGAGAATACACCTGCACAGATTTCGAACTCGTTGTAAATTTTTTGCAATCAAAAATTCCAAATGTGACCATAGCAACAGACATAATCTGTGGTTTTCCAACAGAAACGGAGAATGATTTTGAAGAAACTATGAAGCTGTGTAACAAGTATAAATTTCCAAGTTTATTTATAAATCAATTCTTTCCAAGACCTGGCACACCAGCGGCTAGAATGCCTAAAGTGCCTCCGCAACAAGTTAAAAAAAGAACTAAAAGATTATCGGAATTTTTTCAATCTTATCAACCTTACAACCACAAGATTGGAGAAATACAGAAAGTATTAGTAACTGAAATATCTCACGATAAATTGCATTACGTTGCACACAATAAGTTTTACGAACAAGTTTTAGTTCCTATGAAAGAAGAATATTTAGGCAAAATGATATCTGTTAAAATCGTACGAGCCACTAAACACTCGATGGAAGGTGAACCAATAAGCGGAGAGTCTTGTTTTCCACAACGCGTATCTTCAATATCATTAATATCTGATAATAAAATATCTAGTGATACAATGAAACTTAAAATAATAATAGGGATCTGTTTTGCCTTGATAGCTAGAATTTTATGGAAATTTTTGATCGTGTGAGCTTTGTAAATAGAAAAAGAAAAATATTCTATTTAATTGTTATTTTTATATTTCCATACAAAAAAGAAATAATAATAAATAAACGATTAATACGATAATAAACGATTAAAGAGACAGCGTTACGAGTTGAATTTTTAATTTGTGTAAAAATTATATTTAAACCGAAAATACAGGAACGTACCCTATGTAAGGGTTTTTACATCAATTGACAAGGATAATACAGATACACCAAATTCTCCAAATATTCTCGATAATACTTCTAACTTAGAGAAGCACGAATCAATCGATGCGTTAAAAATGAGACTTGTTTTCGATCGAGCATAAGAAAGAAAATTTGATTCTATAATACATAATAATACGTAACGGAGAGTATAGTCAGCATCATTGCATCGGTGTATCATTTGTTGAACAATCAATTGTATTACAAACTCTTACACGCTAAGCATTAAGATAGTATAAATCGCTAGAAAAATATAATGTTTTGTTTAACTAACTGCATCGAGACAATGCATTTTATTTGGCATCATCCTTTCATCGCTAAGGATTTTATAAAGTATCTTACTCTAAATAGAAAAAGGCATTGGTTTCCCATGGAAGTATCTCCTGAGTATTTTAATATACACGGGTGAGAACGACCCAAGATAGAGAGCAACAAAAAATAGGGTCCAAGCCATTTCGTATTCGCGGAAAGGATCGATGTATCAAGATGGAAAGATAGTTGTGTGCTGAAAGTATGGCAATTCTGAAATATTTCACTTTTGGTAACAGTTGCAAACCTGAGGTATGTTCGGTCTAAAATCCTACTTGTATTTTGAAAACAAAAAAAAAATAAAAATAAAATAAAATAAAGTACACGATAAAAGAACATACTATCTCTTTGCATGCGTGCGCGCATAAACTTACAAGGTTGTAAAAAATAAGAGAGCGATTTTTTAATCTTTAAAAATCTATGAGCTATCTTCTTATAAGGCACATATCATTCTTCGTTCGTAAAAATTATGAAACAATACTATAACGCTATCATTTAAATTAATACTATATATCGTACCTACAATACCATTTTTACAGACTATTACAGACATTTAAGTATAAAAATATGGCTCATGAAGCTTACAAAAGAATAATTTTTTCATACCTTAAACTTAAGCATATTTGATTTTCTCATTAAAATCTATTTATTAATTGGTATCCATAGTACCACGGCCTTACGAAACTCACGACTTAAACGAAATTTTCATCAATTTAAAACGACATTACCATCGACCGAATTATTTTTCCTTTTTCTTTTCTTTTTTTTTTTTCTTAAGGCCTTGATTTTCTAACATAAAAATTTTTTTTATCATTTATCGTTAAACGATAATGATAAATAATTTACATTGTGCGGTCTTAAAAATATATTATACCTATTTACAAAATTTAACAGTAATTCTCGAGCAAAAGGTTTAAGATTATTTTTTCTATAAAAAAAAAAAAAAAAGAAAAAAAAAAAGAAAAAAGAAGAAAGAAAAAAACATGCACACTGGAATGATAGCATCCCTTATCACAGAAATGTCTTGTGCGTGTGCTGCTCGCATTTATAAATTGAGATTCGAAAAGAAAAAAAATAATCATTTCATTTGTTTTTTATGGATTTTTTGTTTTTTTTGTGTTTTTTTTTTTTTTTTTTTTTTTTTTTTTAAGAAATAACCTTAACGACAGAGTATAAAAATTATGCTCGTAAAATATTTAAGCGCAGGCGTACAAAATACATATACAATTTGCAATTATCATGCAACCGAATTTTACTGACACATGAAGATCATTGTCTCGCGTTTATTATTTCGTTTTGTAAAACAAATCATGCGGAAGATTTCGAATTAAGAATTAAGGGAAAAAATTTAAAAAAAATAATGTATACGCTAATACTACGGTAATTTGATAGTTTGCTCACAAAGCGTGTATCCCAGAGAAACGTTCATTGACATCTCGTATCCGGAGATTATTAAATATATATATATATATATGTGTGTGTATGTATATACATATATATATAATATACAATGTAGATATTAAAAAGAAATGGTAAATATTATTTAAAGAAAATATACAGAAAAAAAACGAAACAAAAAAAAAGAAGAAAAGAAAAGAATACTATTTTGCTAGTATTAACTTTTTTCTAGCGATATCTCTTAAACGCCAATACACACGCACACGAAATACAAAATATATTACTATGCACTCGGTTATTTACAAGCAGTCTTTGCGTTTCCAGCGTATATACCGGTACAGAGAAAGACCATTTTTTTCTTTTTCCTTTTTTTCTTTTTCTTTTTTCTTATTTAACAAAGGAAACTAGCGTTGCCTTAAAATCTTAAAAGCAAGAGTATACGCAGGATAGAAATTACACGTGGAGAGATGTTTCAGACTCTTTTCCAATGATGATATCGTATAACTGAAAACAAATATGGCTTCTTAAGAAGAAAATTAGATTTTCCGACGAGAGATGAGAATATTTCAATATTTTCTCCTTTTCAAAGGAAAAACAAAAAATAAAAAAAGAAGATAATATTATGGCAATTATTATGGCGCAAAATTAATAAAAAAAAAAAAAAAAATAAAAATAAAATAAAAAATAAAAAAAAAACGATGGCACATAAAAATGTACTTCTCGTACCGGTTTCTATCCCAAATATCGTTTTCAATATGGCACACGACTCTCTTTAAATTCTCTCAGCACGGTCTATAATTCTTCTTACACTCTTTTCTCTAATTTCTATTAACAATCTTTTTTACAAATATCTTTTATACGACATAAACTCTCTTAGCTTAACTTCTTTCTTTCTTTTTTTCTTTTTCCTTTTTCTCAATGCCGCGAAAGCGAGGCACGAACGAATCATAAAAACGCAATCCTAATCCTCTCTTTCGTATGTCTTCGTCGTTTTTCACAAACGAGACTAGAAGACTTCCCTTCCCTCGTAAAAATGAAAAGAAGAGTTACACGCTTACTCTCTCCCTCTCCCTCTCTCTTTTATCTTCTCTATTTTCCTTAGAATACGCTTAAGTAGAAATCAGGAAAAAAATTAACTTGAAACGTTAATGGCGCGTCGTAAAAGTTAAAATATTTACGTTCGGAGTTCCTTTATTTTCTTTGACAAATTGATGCGACGATTAAATGGCGAGGATAACGATACATTCTCGAAGATTAACCATACGAAACAAGGTTTTCGGCTCGTCGATGGTTAGAGGTTTGATAGTCGAATAAATTTGTCAAGTAAACGAAGGAAATGGGGAGCGTTTGTTTTGATCGATAAAATCATTACGCGCGAGAACGAAGAATGAGAACGACGAAGAGTTCTTGTTTTCTCTTTTTAAATCTCATTCTCTTTCTTTCTTTCTTTCTTTTCTTCTTCAAAGAGGAGACACAGAAAAAAAAAACGAAGCATCGAATCCTTAGAGAATAAAAATCAAATATTAAGATAAAACGAAGACAAATAATTAACGAGCAAAAAACATATTATCCATCGTCGACAATATATAAAAAACAAAAAACAAAAAAAAAGGAAATTTAAAAAATGGACGAAATTTTAGAGTGAGATTAGGGAGGAGGCGACGAGTGGAGGAAATAAACGATAAAAACGTCGTGATAAATGAAACACAGGAGGAAAAACGTTGAGGAAGAGAGAACGATAGGAGTTTGGCACAAGTTCTTTCTGAAGAATGAGAGCGCGAAAGCGATAGAAAGCCATAGAAACGAGAAGGGTGTTCTCTCGTTTCGCGATCGGCGTGCAAGGTGATCTCGCTCTCCATTAAGAGGTATTCGGGTACCGGGGGCTTCTTCTCTTCGTTAAAAGAGAGTTCGTCCGATGCGTCGTCGAGAAGGGAAAAGGAAAAGAAAGAAAGAAAGAAAAAAAAATAGAAATAAGGAAGGAAGGGGGGAAAAAAGAGAAGAAAAGACGAAAGAAAAAAAAAAGAAGGAAAAGAAAATAAAGTAAGAAATATCCGGGGGCGCGACGACCTGCCTCCACCCATCCTATCCCGCCCCATCTGCTCCCCCTCCCTCTTTCGAGAGGAGAGTTTTACGACATTGCTTTATGGTTTCTCATTTTCGCTCTTTCTCTTTTCCTTCTCTGGTCCACCCTTTGCTAATCTCACTTCCTCTTTCTCTCTCTCTCTCTCTGTCTCTCTCTCTCTCTCTCTCTCTCTCTCTCTCTTTCTCTCTTTCTGTTTCTATCTCTCTCCGTCTTGGCAAACAACCGCCTCCCACTTTTTCTCCTTCGACGAAAACGACAGGGCCCTTGCAACTCGCCGATAATAACGAACGGAGCAGGTCCCAGAAGTTGCTGGGGCTCAGGTGCACCGGTGGCTTCTGCTGCTTCTGAGAGAGACGGCAAGAGAGAGAGAGAGAGAGAGAGAAAGAAAGTACCGAGAGGCCACGACTCTCTCGCGTAAACGTACTACATACGTGGTGCGAGAGCCGAGCCATGGCGAATACCTTTCTCGATCAAGGCCGTAATTTGAGGTTGAAACTTCGTGCCGCTCCTACGATTATCCTTATACCGTGATATTACAGGAGAAGAGAGCTTGATAGGTAAAGGCAACTTCTTCTTCTTCTTCTTCTTTCTCTTTTCTTTTCGATGATCGACCAAACTCCATCGATCGGGGATCATTGATCGGATATGAGATCTTATTTTGATTATTTTTTATTTTCTTCTTTCTCCTCCTTTTTATTTTTTATTTCCTTATGCAGAACGACCGACGACGAGTCTTCCATCGTTTCTTCTTCCTTCTCAAAGTTTCGCCCTTTTTTCCATTATCATCATCATCATCATCATCATCATAATTTTTTCTTTATATCTTCTTTTTTCTTTATTCTTTCTTCCTCCTCCTTCTCACTTTCCTCTTCTTCTCCTTCTTCTTCTTCTTCTTCCTTCTTCTTCTTCCTCCTTCTCGTCATCTTTGTTACAACCTTCTGAGGTTTCGCTTGCTCTGCCTGGAACCGACGACGAGCCGCTTATTGCGCTTCGTTGGCGTGGCCAAGAGGGGCGTCTTGCAAGGACCTGTATGGGGCCTCGAAGAACACGACGTGCAAAACTCCATCGAGCAACCCTGCCTCGAGCACGTTCCCACGTTCTTCTCGCCGTCGACGTGGCAAGGAAAAGAACATCTCGGGCATGGTAGTAAATGCTCCCATGGTGCGAGTGTACGACTAGCCTGAAAAAAAAAGAGATAAATAAATATATAATAATTTAATATTAGATCGATTTTTTTTTTTCATTACTCCATTATTATTTCCATAGAATTAACAGCTAGACTCTTTATCAACCGATCGTCGTACACAATGAACGACGATCGGTAAGGTAGGGAATGTTGTCTATTCCGTCGATAGAGTTGAAAACTACAATTGCGACTGTTATCTTACGCGATCGGTATTTGTTAAATATTTCATTTTTTTTTTTTTTGGTACGTCTTATAAAAATTCGAAAGATCTTTCCGTGGGTAGTGCGATAATCGATGTTAAAGAAAAAAATAATAATAATAAAAGGAAAAACTTCAAGAAGTAAAATATAGTCGAGAAGTCTCGAAACATTTTTATACACAATGTTGCAACGCAGTCTCCTTATAGCACGGAAGTATTAAACACATAAGTACATATACGCGAGCGCAAAAAACCGTGAAAGCGATGAATCCACTTTAGAACTGTACAAAGGGAAGTTCCATTCGCCATCTTTGTATTCCGTAATAATTAATGGGATTAGTTACGGCATGGTGCACCTGCGCGTGCAAGCGAACGATCTCGAGTCGTCGTGCTCCTTCGTGCTGTAAGATTATAAGAACTTACCAGGTCGCGTGTTCGTGCCTACGAGCGTGTAAAATTTTAACGTGCTGTTCAAGATCGATTATCGGAGTTGTTGAAAATTGTTTCAATAAATTAAGAAGAAGATGTATATATTTAATAAATATAGAAGAAACTAAAGATGTGTATTAAAAATATTAATTATTAATATATCCTTGCACATGAATGCGCGATATATACAGGATACATGCACGATGATGCACAAGAGATTATCAAACAGGGTTGAATTCGTAAACGTTGGTTGGCAACTGTTCGTAATCTGTAGCATACGGTACTTCTTAGAATTGATATAAGCAAGAAAATATCGCAGCTTGTCGATCGAGAGCACAGCAAAGGTGCAGATAAAGAAAAGGGAAGTGCGAATGTGTTAACAAAGTCTCTCTCTCTCTCTCTCTTTCTCTCTCTTATCCGGTCTTGGATAATATTTTAGCCATTTATTTTGATAAAAGTCTAACGAATGATTTAACGAAATTTGATAGCACGAAAAAAAATTAGTTTTACAAGCAATGCGTCAAGGGAGAAAAAGAAAAAAAAAGAAAAAAGAAGAAGAAAGATTCGAGAGCTGTCTTAACGAAGTGAAATTCGAGGCTGACATACATATAGGATGGTGGGTGGTGTATGTACGAGCAGTAGTAGTCTCTTCGTCCTTTTCTTCCTTTGATATATTAAAAGGCTGGACCGAATTACCTTTAAGAATTTTACCAGTCGAAATGAAACTTACGGGCAAGGTACTTGCGGTAAAGAGCCTGTAGAAAATTATCGGCCTCTCGTACATCCTCTCGTTCGCACTTGGTAATGGTACCATTTTACAAGTTTAATGGCGATGGTTACCGAGGCTAGAAAATATGGAAACGGTCGTTCAGCGGCGCCATGTTCAGCGTGAAACGGCGAGGGAATTTAAAAGAAGGTCAATTTCAAAGGAGATGAAGAGAAAATAGTTTCAACGGATTTCGAAACGAGAAAACATCTTTTTTTTTATAGTCTTATCTATGAAAAAAAAAGGAATGAAAAAAGAAAAAAAATTTCTAGATTGTTTCCAACATGTAAATGTAGTCGTCAACGAACCCTTTGTCCCTTTGTTCGAATTTTTTCAATGGACTTATTTTTTTCTTCGATAAGAGACAGACACGAGCAACCAATCAACATTGAACGAGAAAAAGAGATCGTATCGATGAAAATTGTAACTCGGTTGTGTAAATAACACGATAGAGGAAGTAGCAAGCGATAAAAGAAGGGCCAAACTGTTCATATTTTATATTTTTTTTCTCTCTTTCTCTCTCTCTCTTTCTTCTCATAGAAGAAAGAAGAACGACTGCCTAGTAACCGGGTAGCAAGAGAGCAAACGGTTATCAAGTAGAAGAGGGAAATGTAGAGAGAAAAAAAACTGAGGGCGTAGTGTGAGTGTGCGTGTGCGTGTACGTATAGTAGGCACAATGTAGCAAACGATTCTAGGGGCCCTTCATATATTACATAGGGAAAGGCTCATAGGTGGCGTTTATACCTGTTATTTACCGAACTCTTTCAAAATTCTACGGTCTCACGTCTGCTTCGTAGAACAAAGTAGAGAAAGCATGCTACGACGATAGAATTCAACTATGAAAATTATCTTATACTTCCGTTCGTAATAATAACTTAAACGAATAGAATTAATAATGGAATTGTAATCGAAGAGGAGAAAGAAAAAGAATTTTTTCGTATGAAAATATTCCAATTGAAAGAAAAAAGAAACAAAAACTAATAATACTATATATATATATATATATATATATATATATTAATAACGCGATAATTAATTAGGTTGGATGCGATAAGAGTAGCATGGTCGAGAGTGTGTATCACTTCCTTCCTAAACAGCTTCGCGAGAAAAATGTTATTTGGATGATATTTCATTTCTTTCCAATTAATTTTATTCTCTTCGAAATCATTGTAGATATTTATCATTGTCAGTCGTTGATGCAACTTGTTTCCCGCGGCATATCGTCCACGACGAAATAGACGATAGATCAAACGACGACGTCTATACCGATTTCGCGTGTAATCGGGCATCATCTCGCTACAAATTCGAACCGTTTATCCCTTTCCTTTGAGCCATCGCATCGTATTAAGGCATCTCTCCGTAATTCGATATCTCTATTTAAATTTCTTGCGTATTGGATTACCTCACTCTCTAATTTCGTATTACGATCCAGTCGAGTTGACCCGTACGAAAGAAGAAAACGCACCCTCCTCCCTCTATTCGTTAAACTATCCTTCCACAAAAATCTGTCGATTTTCGATCATCTAAAATCGTAAACCCAAAACGTTTTACAGTCGAACTTCTCCATCAATATACAAAGATACATAATGAATTAAGAAAACGATGTCATATTTGTTAGCGGTCAAATTCTAATCCGAGTTAAACAGTTACGGTTTATAGGACGGTGGTATATTATCACGAGAAACCGCCGCCAACCGCGAAACTATTTCATACTTGTCACGTTGAGACGTAGCTTGGGAAAAGGAGTTGCGGTGAAAACGACCGCGACATTCGTACATACACACTCCAACCAATTTAGCTGCTTTCAAACGAGAAAAGATGAGTGGAATGAAGATAACCCGAGAAAAGAGATTTAGTCGTTTAACAGTCGAAGGATTTAAGGATCTAACGAAGGAACGAACGAAAGAAGGAAGAAGAAGAGGAAGAAAAAGAGGTAAGGTACACGTCTGCCATCTGCTCCTTTCCGCCTTCTTCCTTGCATCCATTTTCCTTTGAAGAAAAGGAGAAAGAGAGAAAAAGAGAGAGAGAGAGAGAGAGAGAGAGAAAGATTAATGGCGATGGAGAAGACGTTTCATCGTCCTTTTCCTCGAGACGCGCTTTGCCTTCTCCGATCTTTTCTATCGTAGATGTCGGTAGGTCGTTACCGAACAAAGCCACGCTCGTTACGTCTCATTACTCACGAAAATTGCCGCTAGACCGTCGCACGATTGAACAGGTGCCGACTTAATCTTGACCTTCGTAATACCCCTTTTATCTTCAACTTGACCCCTCGCTACGTCCGATCGATTCATCCAGATAAGACGAGAGAAAACGTCAAGGTCGTATCAAAGATCATCGAAACGACAAAGAATTCGAACGTTTTCAAAAGGAGAAAAGGTGTTGAAAGGACCAGTCCCTTAATCTCTTATCTCATTCTCGTTCGAGATAAACTTTGGTCTTTGTCAAAGAATTACTTATTGTTAGAGATTCTGAGGAGCTACTTATGTATGTCACACGCGCTCACACAGATACAAAATTTCTTTCCTTTCTTTTCCTTTTATCTAACCCGCTAGGTGTAAACACTTGGAGATGGTTCAAATGACGTGATTAGAAATGATATCTACGATCTTGCGTAACGAAAACTTGATATAGGATTCTGTTGAATCTTACTTACTTCTACGACGAACGAAAAGTCAACGGGGATGAACCGAAACGAAGAGAACAAAAATCAGAGACAGCCGAAACAGGTTGCGCGGTGCGAGTTCGTGATGGCGAATAGATGCTGTCGCGCCTAGTAACGCGATCCATTTTGGTTAGGTATATATATATATATCCTCGTCGCGTTTCGAACGGCCCATTTTAACGAAAAAAAAAAAAAGAAAGAAAGAATTTCTACTTTTTCTTTCTTTTTTTTTTTCAACTGCGTCGGTTCTCAGTCATACGTTGGAAACGCAAAAGAGAAAGAGATTGGATTTTGAAAGAGTTCTGGGATTAACAAAATTCGTAGAGAGGTTCTAGATATACGAACACCTCCTCGTCGACAGGTATAAAGCTTGCAAAATCCCTTTGTGTCGATCACGCGCAACTGCAATGAAAGAATAAAAAGGATAAGAAGGAGAAAACAAAAAGAGTAAAAGTTGGTCCGTTCACGTGCATTTTGCGTGGCCCATCGAAAAAGTCATCTGCTACCTCGAACAACGTCATCGCCTTACGTCATTTTCTATATTAGTACTATTGCGTTGATATATATATATATATATACACACACACACATACACACACACACACGCATATTAATTAATTTTATTTTTTTCCACAGCAAAAAATTAAAAGACGTTATAAAGTAAGACCTCAGTGAAAACATTTAATAACGATAATAATAAAACGATAACGCGTTCGTGGTTGAAAGTATCGTTAATTGGAAACGTGGCAGGTGTTTTCTGCTCGCTTCTTCCACTTAGCAACAAAATTGAGATTTCGAAAGTCCAAACTCGAATCTTCGAAAAAAGAAAGATATTGGCATGAATATGGAGGAGCAAAGTAAAAATATATACAATTTTACGGGCGTAAATGCGAATGAAAATGTCTCGATGGAAGCGCGCGCGAACGAGCAGGCGCGAAAAGAAAAAAAATGGCGGAGCTAGGAGTTTGGTTTTTTTTTTAAGTGGGCCAGAATGAGGCGCGTTCGCGCGCGCGCACAAGCGTCAGATGTATGTATCATTATCTCGGACTCACTGTTGCTATGCAATTAGAGTCCGTTAATCGTAATCCCCACCAGAACGTCCGGGCCAGCGCGCCTTTCGTGACGTGACCATACGAGAGAAGGGGTAAAAAGAGAAGAAGGAGTGGGGGTAAAGCAGACGGCCGTTCTCTTAGCGGTGGGGATCAGCCGAAGTACAGACGAAGACGGCGATAACAACAATAACAATAACAGCAGCACGTGGACGCGAGTGACTTCGACTTCCTACTCTTCATCCTTCCCCATTCTTTCTTTGTTTTCTCCTTCTTTTGTTTATTTACTAGGGCGTTGACTCCCCCCCCCCGTACAATGCAAAATAATAATTTTTCGATAATTTTTTCTGTTCGTTTTTCTTTTTTTTTTTGTACCATAAAATTCGTACAACCTCCTACGCGTTCGTTGTAGTTTTCTCCTTCTTAAAAAGAAGAGAGAGAAAAAAGAAAAGAAAGAAAGGAAAACAAAAAGAAATCATCTTTATTGTTTTTTTTTTCGTCTTTTTTTTTTCTCTCAGTTCTTTCTCTTCAAAAACAAAAAACAAGATCCAATATAAAAGATCGTGTATCTCTCGCACTCTCTCGCACTCTCTCTCTCTCTTAGGATCGATCAAAGATCGCAAGTTTCACTTTTTCTAATGGCACCGGATCGTCCTCCGCGATGCAAGGACGACGGTGACGCTCGGCAACGGGACGCTTCCCTCGCGTTCATTAAGATTTGCATGGCCTTGAGAGAGAGCGTCACGAAAGGGCCTGCGCGCGCACGTCTATGGAACGCGCGGGAAAGCGAAGCGGATCGTCGACCACGAGGTTTCTCGGTTCATTCAACGGCACTCCTTTACTTTTTCGTTTCTCTCTCTCTCTCTCTGTGTGTCTCTCTCTCTCTTTCTTTGTCTTTGCTTCATTCCAGTTCCTCGAAATTTTTTTTCTTTGTTTCTTTCGAAAAATAAATTTGTAATTATTCGCATGCATTATATAGCGATTATTCATAAACGGAATATCCTATCGAAATATTTTCTTTGCAAAATTGTTTAGAAAATGTTTAGAATAGATTTCGAGTTTGATAGTAAGCCGTTATAAGTTGAACGAGATAGAACGAATGCCAACGTGAGACGACGAAGGAGCACAGCGGACGTTCCTAGTTAAATGGTTCAATTCCGGTCATCCCATAGCTCTCGATACCTCCGACGAAATGATTTGGCGCCTTTCTACGACGTAGACTGTCGCGGTCGTCTCATCTTTCTTGGAATTTATTCTTTGGGAAGTTTTTTGCAAACAGGATGCTTCTTTTATTTTTCAGAGATGAACGATTCACACGTCATTACCAAAAAACTAGCAGCGTCGAGATGAGATAAGATGAGATGAGATGAGATGAGATGAGATGAGATGAGAAATAGAGGGAGAGAGGGAAAGAGAAAGAGAGCATAGTTCAAGGAATACGAGGAGATTTGAGTTCGCGACTCGATAAACGATGAAAAACATCTTTAAAAACGTTTCATGAACTTTGGTGACGAAGGAGGTTTGTCATATTCGAGTTTGCCACGATAAATAGCTAAAGAGACACGTTACAACTTGAGGTTTATAGAAGGATCATGTTAATTAACGATCATTACGTCGGCTAACACAAGGAGTGTGTTTTATTTTCTTTCATTTACGTTTACTATGGCTGTTAAAAATAAGGTAAGTCAAACTGTCGGTCGCCATTTTTAACGCCATTAAATTATTTTTCAACACGCAAGAGAGGCTTTCGCGTTTCTCCAAGGTTTCTTGAACGTTGTAACGATATAAAAATGAATATCAAAGTTCGAGGAGTCGGTGATGGTCGATAGACGGCTACGAAAAACAGGATCGAGAGCGGGCCAGGATTCAGGATATCTGGACGATGACGTGACTGACTCGCCCAAGGACAAGCAAGCAAGCAAGCAAGCAACAAGCGAACGAACAAGCGAACGAACAAGCGAGCGAGCGAGCGAGCAAGCAAGCAAGCAAGACTCTCAAAGTCCTGTGCGAAAGATCGCAAACGCCGAGGACGATGGCGGCGCCGATAAGGAGCCACCACCCCCACCACTTTGACCTCACGAAAAACAGAAAGGCGCGAGGTGGAGCGTTAACGAAAGAAACAAAAAAAAAAAGAAAATAAAAGAAAAGAAAAAAAAAGCAGAAGAAGAAGAAAAAAAAAAGAAATATCGTGCTAGCCTCGGGCTAGGTATATACCAACGCGTCTATTACACATACATTATTCAAAGCAATCGCCAAAAAGTCTCGTTGCGAATTCAGCACGATGCACCGTAACCGGGTAGCAACAGGACCCGGCAACAGGCTCTCTCTCTCTCTCTCTCTCTCTCTCTTTCTTTCTCTTTCTGTCCCTTCTCTCTTACCACGGCACTTCTCTCCGCACTCTCTGCCACTCCTTCCCTCTCTTACTTGTTCGCTTGCTTACTCGCTCGCTCGCTCGCGCGTTTGCTCGTTCGACAGCCTCCCGCCATCTCTCTTCCTCTTTCATTTCATTCGGACGGACAACACACGAGACCACCGTCACCGCTTTCTCGTCGCGGCGCGCTCGTTTAACGACGCTACACGCCGAGATGCCGCCGCCGCCGCCACCACCACCGCCACCACCACCACCACCACCTTCTATCTCTGTTGCTTTCCTTTTGCTTGGTCCTTCTCTTTTCTCCTTTCTTTTCGCATCCTCTCCAACTCAGTTTTTTTGACAGCTTTCTTTTTCTTCTTCTTGTTCTCCTTCTTCTTCATTATCAACGGATGTTCAACACAACCAGATTCAACATGTCCAAATTCTTGTAAAATTATACGTTGATATTATTTTTATTCTTTGGCGTTGTTCAGCTTTATTCGTTTATGAGTTTGTTTATTTGTTTAGGTAAGTAGAAAGCACAGATCGTATCAAAGATCTTTATTCGTGATACAGAAGGTATCGAGAGTAAGAAAGACCCCGGTTGATGATCGAGAGATCGATTCCATGTACGTATTCCGACGCCGAAGAATGTAACGCTGGTCGCATACCAAGGCGCATTGCAACGAACGACCTCACGCAACGATTCGATATGCGATACAACATATGCAACGTGCTTTCTCGCATACCAAAGCGCATTGACCGAAGCTTCTACAAATTTTCGCGAATATATTTCTTCCATGCCTATGGATATCACCGATCGCTATGGATATCATTATCGTTCAAAAGAAAAAAGAAAAAAAGAAAGGGGAAAAAACGAGAAAAATCACATCGCGTATAAAAAGTTAAAAGAAAAAAAAATAAATAAATAAAATAAAATAAAATAAAAGCGTCATTACGGACGAACGTTTAAAACATATTTATACGCGACGTTGTAAACGTTCAATAAACATTTTACTGTCGGCGTTAGATGCATGCGCGTCCAGTATTATGGCCTTGTAATCGTGTCAACGCGTTAAGGGTTGCGAAATGAAACGACTTCGACGCCCGCAAAAGACAAATTCTCTGTGCAAAGAGTACACAGTAGGATATAATATGTCCATGCAGAAGAATTTACGACGTCGCGAGTAAGAAGTAAAAACGTACAAAATAAAAAAAAAAAGAAAAGAAAAGAATAAGACGACGAAGAAGGAGGAAGAAGAAGAAGAAGAAGAAAGTAAGAATAAGAAGAATAAGAGGACGAGGGAGAAGAGGTTCTTCTCTCGTCGCTTTAATCGGCTTTATCTAAATTGACGCAAAACCCTTTTGCGCGCGTTCTTGCTCGCTTCTCGTGAGAGTTAGCAGCGCAAGTTAACGTCGGGTGGAGCCGACGACACCGAAGAAAGAGAAGAGGAACACCCCGACTTATCTGTCCTCATTATCGTACCGTCGTTAGCCATGAACTTTGCCCCATGGATCGTACCTGCTCGCGAAACGGGGCCCACCATCGGGGCTTTTCGATACCTACCCCGAAGAGAGAGGGTCCTTGAAGAAGGATAATCGCTAATTGTGGCTGCTCTTCTTATTTTTGATGAAATTAAAGCAAACCGCTTGGGGAATATCTGTTTTTTTTTTTTTTTTTTCGGAGGAAGCGTCTACTACTTTCGTATCGCGTACAAGTTTCTTCACCTTTGATCGATTTTTGACACGATTTATGATAATTTATGTATTTCCTTTTCCAACGTCGCTATTTACTTCACTTCCAAACGTTTTGCTCGAGATCGACGTTTCATTCAGAAAACAACACGGCGAAGCGATGAATGAGTTTGTGTCTGTCTGGCTTAACGCAGACCGCAGTCGTTGGAAAGAGTAACGCAGGTAAAGGTTATCGAGGAGTTAGAGAGCTAGTAGAGCTATTACGTTCGAGAGGCCGGTTTTATCCGTAGAGAGAAAGAGAGAGAAAGAGAGAGAACCAGCTTCTAATATTACTTACGAGTTATGCGCCAGGTACTGCTGTGCTTCCTATCTTGCACCTTTCAATTATACCTATTAACGAGAACTCTTGTTTACACGTACCTTTTCCCTTATACCTTATATCTCCGGTATCTCTGAACGGGACACCTTCCTCTACCGATAAAATTACCAACTCGACGTTACCTACTACCACCATGTACGTATTTGTGTGCTTTTGCTAGTGGCGCCTGTGTACTCGCGTAGTACGAGACACGCTCTACTGCTCTACTAATCTGTTATTACCTCGGCTAGACTATTTATTATAGATTATATCGAACGAGCCGAAGAGATTATTTCCCCTCGGTCAAGTTTCTAACGGGTTTCATCGATCGATTTCACCATTGACCGCACGTATCTTATAATTGTTCATTTTTACGATTGTTACAACCAATTTGCATAGATTAAATTTCTCTTGATGTAATTCCGATAGGGAATTCTAGGATGAGTCACAGAGGGAATTAGATTAGAAGGTCTCGACGCAGTATCTACTTATTATATATGCATTCGATCGTTTTCTACCTGCCAGCAGGTATCCGATAAAAATTGCCACCGGTTAATAATACTGGAATCCCGTCGGACCAACGCGATTATATCCCATATATCCGAGAGGACATCGACGATTCGCGAAACAAGGAATATAACCTGTTATATCTTTGACGTTTCACCATTTGGAACGTCGAATAAAATCTCAAGCGTGATACGCACACAGTCTACGATAACCTTTCGATAGAAAGTTTGATCAATAATGTGAGCTATTTGTAAGCGAAGAACGGTGCCTATGCAACACGGTGTTAAACGAATAGCCTACTCCTCGCACTATACGTGATCATTGTTCGAGTAGCATTGTGTTTTAATCGTCCTAACCGTATGTATGTAGGTACAACCATGTCATAATTCGTTTATGGGGTTCCTGGCAATGCGAAGAGAATAATTTATTTGATGGACCCACCGCGAAAAAATGTCCAACGGCACATCGAAATTTCTTGTATGGGACCCCGTCGGCTTGGCTGCGCTTGATCGATGTGAAATTTTAGTCACGCAAATGATTACAGGAAACGATATATTTGGAAATACCTCGACGTATTTTATGTTAAGGACGGTACGTTAAAAGAAAATTTCTCGAGGGAAGAAATTTATGGTGTGTTTCGCAAAGTACGTTCTTCGATCCGCGATGTTCTTTGCACACGCGCGTAAGACGAAGAGGAAAAAAGAGAACGAAGGGAAATGGAAGGTAATTTGTGCAGGTGAGGACGTTAACCGTATTACGCTGCAAAGGTAGATCCATCAAACGAAAGGCGATTTAAATCTTACGGTCTGTAGTAGCGGAAAGAGAGAGAGAGAGAGAGAGAGAGAGAGAGATAAAGAGAGATGGAAAGAGTCGTTACACTTTGTTGCTCCCGTTACATCGGAACGTTTCGAGCGCATCGAAGGAAGCATAAACGGCAAGGACGTTCGCCTGAACGCCGGTATACTGTAACAGTATAAACGCATCCTCTTCCTCCTACGTGTTAATCTCGCGTCACAGGGATTTACTCGAGCCGAAATATTGTCTTAGGTCGCGTTAAAGCCGAGGGCGTTGAAAGAGGAGGCGTTGTTATAGGAATGCCGACGCTATGAGTTGATTCCGTGGGAAGCGTGGGAATTTTCGTCTAGATCGATTCGAACTGCGCGCCGCCAGATTGCGATAGAGTATGCAAGGAAAATAATGTTGTGATAACCGGAAGAGGAATATAACGTGGGAGCACTTGCGCTTGGTTCCTTGGAGTCTCAACGAACCTAACGAAATCCTGCGACGCAAAAGAAAGGAGACCGAGAAGCGGAGGCTTTTTATTCGAGAGAAGGGAGAGAGTAGAAAGAGAGAGAAAGAGAGAAGTAGGTAGTAGGTAGTAGGTAGGTAGGTAGGTAGGTAGGTAGGTAGGTAGGTAGGAGAGAGGGAGGGCGGTAGAAATTGGGAAGGGATTGCGAAAGCTTCGAGGTCGGTCTCCTCGCGAATCAGCGGGCAACAGGCAGCAGGCAGGCAGGCAGGCAGGCAGGCAGCGCCGGAAGGCTCGCGTTTTTCCCTCTTTCTCTCGCGCTCTTCTTCTCTCCGCGGAGGCTGGGGAACCGGCGCGGAAAGCGGCGACCTGTTGCCAAGGGAAGCCTTAAAAGTAAACAAGGTTACGACATCGGAGCGAGCCCCTGCTGTCGCGAGGTCTCGTGCCTCGAGTCTTCGCGCGCGGAAGGATCGCAAGAGAAAGAGGACTACCACTCTTCTCTTTCTCTTTCTCAGAGGAGAGGAGAGTAGAAAAAGCGGCCAGAAACGGCACGAAAGGAGAAGAGGAGAGAAAGAGAAAGAGGGCGGGCGGGAGTCGAGGAAGGAAAGGGTAGGATAGGGTGGGGTGGGGAGAAGAGGGGCGGGGCGGGGGGAGCAGAAGAAGAGGCGGCTTCCCTGGCGGGCCGCGCACTGGTTATTCGGGCCGCGAATAATAATCATAGCGTTCTCTTCTCGGTCGGTCGGTGGGTCGCTCTCTCGCGTCCTCTCTCTCTCTCTCTCTCTCTCTCTTTTTCTTTCTTTCTTTCTCTCTTTCTCTCGCTTGGATCCTTCGGGCCGACGGCTGCATAGCAACAAGGACCGTTCTCTCTTTCTCTCCCCCACGCTGCCGGGCCGTCGCTCGAGACGACGCACGAGCGCGCACGAGGCCGGAAGGCATGCGAGAGAGGAGAGCGCAAGAAGAAGAGAGGAGGAGAGGTTTGGAGGGGAGCCGATAGTCTCGCTGCCAGAGAGGAGAAGGAAGGGGAGGCCGCTCTCTCGGGGCCGCACATTCGGATCCTCTCCACGCTCGTGCGCGCGCGTGCACGGCCGAGCGTGCACGTGTGTCGTCGTCGTCGTCGTCGTCGTCGTCTAGACGGAGGACACGACGACGACGACGAAGACGATGGTGGAGCGCGGCCTATCTACACACGCTCCTTCTCTTCCCTTATTCCTCCTCCTCCTTCCTCCTCACCCCCATTTCTCCCTTTTCTTTACCGAATCTTGACTACTTTCGACGATGGCTTCTGCTTCTGCTTCTTCTTCTTCTTCTTCTTCTTCTGCGTCCCATGGCCCACCCCAACAACGCTCTTCCATGCATCGACGCATCATAGCGAGGGTAAAGAAACATCCCACATAGCTACCTTCTTCTCCTCCTTTTTCTTCTTCTTTCTACTATCTACTTTCACCGTTCGTATCTCTACAATGATGGACGCGAGAGAAAGAAAAGGGATGCTGCTTCGCCTTCGAGATTTTATACCGCCATTACCGCCATTATCCTTCTTAAATCGAACAAGATCGACTGCTTGAGAAAAGCTTGTCGGCATTATTAACACATTTATTTGGAATTCAATTCGTACGGGAAAGAAAGATAATGGGTGAGGGGGAGGGAGGGGGATTTTAACGCGCCGTCCAAGTCTTCTTTGCAGTTTCCACGGTGACTAGTTCGTTAGCGCGACGGAAGGACCGAGTTTACTTCGAGACGTACTGCTGCAACGAGGGAATGTCGTTTTTTCTTCTCCCCCACCCCTCGAATTTTTTTCCTTTTTTCCTTTTTTATCCTTTTGCCAGCCGCAAATGCGGGTACAACGAGCTCTCACTCTCTCTTTCTCTCTATCTATCTTTCTCTGTCTCATTCTTACTCGCTCGCAATAAATGTTCCAGCAGCCGGAGGAGAGCAAGTGCGAAAGGGTCGAGCCCTTATTATCCTTGTTTTTCTTCCACATTCGAGTTCCGCTCTTATACCGATTAAACAATGGTGGTTTTATACGTCACCGATATATATATATATATATATATATATATATATATATATATATATATATACACATATATACACACACCACTTTCCTCGAATAGCACGTTTTAACATGGTGGATGTAAAATGCGTGGGCGACTCCCTCTTCCGATTTCGAGTTTCGTATCGTTGTCAAGATTTAATTGACAGTCGGAGACAGAGAGAGAAAATGAAAGAGAAGGGAGAAAAAGAGAGAGAGAGAGAGAGAGAGAGATAGAAAGATGGAGGGAGAATCTACTAGACGAAAGAAAATTATGATTCGTCATTCGTCGGATATTTCCGCTATTTAGCGCGTAGATATTAGATACACGTGTATGCTATGAAACGAAACGATGCGCGGGAGACAAGTTGAAGATTCCATCGTTGTTTTAGCTGATCAACGTCTCGAGTATGACGTTATTACAAAGGCTATTGTACTTACTCGTTTACCCTTCTAATTCGCACGAATGCGTCACGAATGCATCAGACATTATCTTTTCGGAGCGTATATACGACGAAACAAATCGCGCATTCGTAGGAAAGAACATTATTTTGATACGTTTCCCTATTTAATTGCAAAAAAAAAAAAAAGAAAAAAAGAGAAGGAATGTAATCATTAGAGACACATTAGAGATTGTCCTTCCTGTTCGATTTTACACCTAATCGAGATTTATAACGCCGTTTTACCGTACGCGACATTTATAATTCAACGTGAGTGATCGTCACACATATGCGATATCTAAGATTCGTTGCACGTATCCTTGCTATGCTTATATACGTAGATAGAGATAGGTACGTATGTAAGTACGTATCTACCTACGTACATAAGTACAATACTCTCGCGATGCGTTTCATTTCGCGCCGGTAACACTAACTTCTTGCCGTATATAAATCTCTTTGTCGGAATGCGTGTACGTAAGCGACGCAATTAATGCCACCAGACCGTGAGTAAATATCGTCCTTAATAGCGTGCCATCGATACGTGGCTTTAAGATAAGGATACATTTGGTTTGGTAGGCGTTTCCCCGTGTAATATAAAATCGCGAAACCACCATGAAAAGAAGGAGGGGAAGGGAGAGAGAGAGAGAGAGAGGAGGAAGAGAACGAGTATAAACGTAATACGTATATTCCATATGTATGGTAGAAAAGAAGATTAAAAAAAAATAATAATAAATAAAAACAAGAAATAAAAAAAAATGAAAAAAGAAATAAATAAATAATTAAAAAGAAATAAATAAAAACAGGACGAAAAAAACAAAATTGAACAAAAAAAAATAAATAAATAAAAAAAAATCTGTGGGTGCTGCAGCTGCAGGACCGCCAGCGGTAAGGTTTATGCTTCTAAGCAGGGGAGGGTTCCTCCCTCTCTAAAACGCGTTTGTTCATTCTCTTCACGTTTCGCTCTCTTCCTTTCTTTTCTTTCTTTCTTTCCATCCCCACCATCGTCGAAGCAGCAGGAGCAGAAGCAGGAGCAGCAACAGCAACAGCAACAGCACTAGCAGCAACACCATCATCTCACCACGGTCGATGACGACGACGACGACGACGACGACGCACCATATCTCCATCTCTTTCTTTCTCTCGTTCTCACGGCATATTGGGTTACTATCTCTCACTAGTGACGCCAGGGTCGGACTTTCAAAAGCAAACCCATCGGGATAGGGGCAGCTGTTGTACATTCCTGCGTCCCTATCTTTTCTGGCCCTTCACCCCTCCACAACACGGAGCAGCAGCGCAGCAGCCTCTATCTTTTTCCTCTCTTGCTTAACTTCTCTTGAATATTCTTTCTCACTTCTTTTCTTTGCTTTGCTTTGCTTTGCTTTGCTTTGCTTGCTGCTGGAGGAGGAGGAGTAGCGACGCTGAAGAGGATAAAAAAAAGGAGGAGGAAGAAGAAGAAAAAAAAAATAGCGAAACTTGTAATCTTCGAAGTTATAATCTTCGAAGGAGACACGTATACATCTATCAATCCTCGCTCATATTTTGATTGTTTCATTTCGAAAGTTGCGGGGTTATTAAAAAATTCTTTTAAATAATTTACTACGTCGTAAATTTACTGAAAGAAGATTTATTATAATAATAGAAGAAATAAAATAAAATAAAAAATAAATAAATAAATAGGAAATAAAAAAAAATGTTATAGGTAAAATGAAATGTATTGTGTAATAAACGGTGTATTTGATTTTTCCATAGAAATGGAATAGGTAAATGTATTCGTGTTAGATTAGACAATGTCACTTTAATGATGTAGTTAGTGCTATCTACTCACGAAAGGGTTAAAGGGTTCGGGGCAGTAACGGAGACGACTATAGCGCGAACGAACGAAGTCAGGACAGAGAAAGAGAGAGAGAGAGAGAGAGAGAGAGAGAGAGAGAGAGAGAGAGAGAGAGAGAGAGAGAGAGAAAGAGAGAGAAAAAGAGAGAGAGACCGGTTGTTACTATGCGAGATAAAATCCTTCGAGATAGAGTGGGACTCAATTCGTATCTCCGCCGGAAGTAGCCGACCCCTAGAGGCCGTGGGCTCAGTAAAGAAAGTCTCCTCTTAAACGGGCCGCTATTTCTCTCCTCGTTGCATAATCGATGAGGTAGATAAATAGATAAATAGATAGATGGATACGTTTTATCGATCTAACCGAGAAAACATAGGAGAATGGAAAACTAAGCCAAGAAAGATCTACATCGAGGGACCAGAAAACTGTTGTTATCTCGGTTAGATAGAAAAAAAAAAGAGAGGGGAATAAAGGGAGAGAGAAAGAGGCGCCTAAAATTTTTTTTCTTCTTCTTCTTCTTCTTCTTCTTCTTAAAGAGAGCAAGAGAGCAAGAAAGAAAGAGAGAGAGAAAGCTTTTTACGAGCGTCCCATCGAGCTACATTGTCGGTGAAAGGAACGCGAATTCGTTCAAGACGAGGATGTAAAGGGCCATTCAATTGGCAGCGAAATTCGATGCGCTGAACAAGACATAATTACGCGCTCTGCTTGCATTAATTCGTTTCGAAGACGCTATGTCCTTAAAGCTTTAAACTGAAGATGGAGAAAAAGAAGAAGAAAAAGAAAAGAAGATATATCGAATGAAAGAAAGGTCTCATCGATCGATCGATCGATTCATTTACCTACATAGATATTTACGATACGTTTATCTCGAGAGAAAAAAAAAAAGAAATGATATGCAGTCTACCCACCCACGCGACATGATTATTAGACGATAGTTTATTCTGATCAAGCACAAAGAGAGTCTGTGGTATTCGAGTAGAGAGAGAGAGAGATTAGAGGTGGGATAGATCGGTCGATAACGTAAGCGTAAACGAAAACGTAAACGTAAACCTTTTCGATAACGACGCTTTGGTGTTGCAGCAACGACAAACTAGAAAAAAAAAGAAAGAAAGAAAGAAAAAAAAAGAAAATCTCATTGGATTTACTTACGAGTAAAGATTCATCTTTTTTTCTTTTCTTTTCTTTTCTTTTTTTTTTGTCTAAACGCGATAAGAAAATACGTAAAAGATAAATCACTGGTTGGTAGTTACTACGTAATAATATCTCCAGACGAACGTACGAAGCGCTCTTTCGTAGCGAGCAAACGATCACTGGCGCACTATCGTAAATGCTAAGGGTTGCCGGTAAAGCACGTACCGTGTAAACAACTCCGTCTGCGTTTCGGTAAACCGTCTGCAGTCGTTGGTGCCGTGACGAAGCACGCTTTAAAATGCAGAGAAATTTCTTTGCTCGAGAAGGAGTAGAGACTTTGAACGACGACGACGACGACGACGACGACGACGAGGACGAAGACGACGACGACGACGACAACGACGACGACGAGGACGACGAAGTTGATGCTTTATGGATATACAAATCCTTTATTTCCTTCGTGCGGGTAACGAAGACCTATTCAACCTTCCTCTCACCGCAACCGGAAGAATTCAAGTCGAATTTTATCGGCTTGTGCACGTGAAAGTGCATCATCGTCTTTCTAACCGTCACGAAGGTGGAACGCACACGAAGAAAATACCAACGCGCGTGTTGGTGTGCGTGTTCCTTTTCAACGAACGAAAAAAATAAAAAGAAAAAAGAAAAAAAAAAGAAAAATAAAGAAAGAAGAAAAAAAGTGAAAGAAATAAACGGCGGAAGTAGCTTAGAAACCGAGCACCTGCAAGCAACTGTCTTTCACTCTCTACGGGCCGTTATCAATGTTGGATCTTTCAAAGGGTGCCAGCTGCAATAGCGCCGGCGATCGTTCTACCGATCGCCAATTCGATTCGAAAGTTCTTAGAATTTTCAACAAAATATTTTTCGAACTCAACGAAATCCAGATTGAATGAGAAAATTAATTTGATCGCGAACACACACGCATAAACATTTCAGAATACGTTTTCTAACAATTTTAGATTCGAGTTTACGATATCACGTTGCGATATCATGCTTTGAATTAGGAACTGATTTCTTGTTAAATTAACCGTCGATTTTCGTATCTCGTGCGTGGAATCGTCGTATTCTCTATTTTCTTACGAAATTATGGAAGCTCGTTTAGGCACATAGGAAGAAGAACAAAAAGAAAAAAATTATGGAAAGGGGAAAAGGTCTTTCTTTGAGCAGGGGCACGAAGGAGGGCAATTTTTTCGTTATCCTTTCCTGCGACCGTTGACAACGCACAGGTCCGTGTTTCCTTCCTTCGGAGGAGTTACGGAAGGGTGAACACCTGCTCTTTGCTCGAACATTCTTGCCGATAAATGAAGATCTTATGCTTAAGGCTATTGCTACCTACATAATCCCCGTTGCGGATTAATAATCAGATAAGAAACATAAAAGCTAGACGTTGTTGCTAGTTAGTCGTTTAATGCTTCACTGTCGACTCTTAAAAGATTATCACGGATTATTTAAGTGTATATATATATATATGTACGTATAAATAATTAATAATAAAAACAATAAAATTTATTAAAATATCTTAAACGATCGATATAAAGACACGCGGATAGCTAAACAAATTTCTCTTATTATAACATGAAAGATTATAATACATCAAAATTGTATTTAATAAATCGATACGAGCTATTGAGATGGACGAATTCCAAAGGTTTCTCTAATGATCCACACCTTGTCAAAATTTTATGATCAAATCGACGGTAACTTCGCGCGTGATCGATCAAAGCAACACTGTCAGTCAGTCAGTCAGTCAGTCACTCAGTTAGATAGAGAAAGTAAGAAAGAAAGAGACGAAAGAGATCGTAGTTACGGTCTTTCCTTGAGAGTAATGAACGACGAGATCTACGATAAGAGTACAGCTTCTTCTTCTTCTTCTTCTTCCTTTTCGATCGTTTTCTTTATCGATAGTATCGCGTCATTTAATAACGATATCATGGTTTTCATTGATCGATCCAACAGAATACGACCATTGACATTTCTCACGCTACTCGTATCAGAAGCAATAAAACCTATCAGTCGTATACATTTCCTTGGAAATCGAACATGTACGTATACATATGTAAAAGGACATCGAAGAACACGGTTAATATTCTTCCATCTTTCTTCATTCGTTGTTTCTAGGGGATTTCTATTAACTCGTTCTATAATACATGATCATTGAGAACATAATAAATTTAATGTAAACATGTTATGAAAATAAGATCAGGATCATAAATTATAATTTATCGAAAATGAAAAGTAGCTCGAGGTATGAACCGGTAAGATAACTTTTTTTTTTTCTTTTCTTTTTTTATCTTTCTTTCGCCTTCCGAGTAAATTTCTCAGTAAAGGCGATGTTAAAGGAGCACGAAGAAGACGAAGTAAACGACGAAGGTAGAGCGCGAAGGACGAAAATACACGTCGTAGGTGCAGGTGGCACGCGAGTTTCTTCGAGGACGATTCTTCTTCCTTGCTTAAAAGCAAAAGACTTTAGAAAGAAAGAGAAAGAGAAACAGAAAGAGTTAGAGGGTAGGTGCGGGTAGTCCGAACCCTTTCGCAAAGTCGTCGTCGTCGTCGTCGTCGTCGTCGTCGTCGTCGTCGTCGAGTATCCCGTACGATGTAATGCGTTTATCGAGCTATCGAGACATTCCAAGTCTTTTTGCAGGAGCTCCGAGATGCCGGTGGAATCGTGGGACCAAGGGAGGTTTGTTGCCGCGAGACTGCAGCTCGTTACACGCACGCCAACCTCCTATATCCTTCGAAGCTTCGAACGTACGTGCAAGTGGAAAAAGGAGAGGACGATGGAAGAAAGAAAGAAAGGAAGGAAGAAGAAGATCCACAATACCGATATCGATTGATCGTTTGCCTCCTTTACCGATTCGATTCGATTCGATTCGATACGATACGATACGATACGATACGATACGATACGATACGATACTGAATTCTTTTCTTTTAAGAGAGCTTTACCGTTTTCCAAATTTCTATAAAACTATTTCGGTTTTTAATAAATTGAACAATTGAAATGAAGGAAAAATTTGTAAGGAAAGGGTAATAGAAATTCAAATAAAATATACATTAAAAAGGTATGTACTTAAGCTTTCTCTAAAATTTGTATGAACGAACCTTTGGGAAATAGGCATAGCGGATTTAAAATTTGTATGAAAGAACCTTTGGAAAATTGTTATATCGAATTTAAGATTTGTATGAATAAACTTTTGGAAAATATGTACATCGGGTTTTCGGTGTACTTTGTAAGAGCAGGTAAATTTCTCTTTGTACGAGCAGGTAGAAGAAGTAATAGTTTAGAGAAATTTCGAATAGCATTGTATTTATCTTTTCTCGTGAAGATTTTAATCTTTATGGTTTTATTACCAATAGGGAAATTACTATTCGTACATGGAAACTTAGTGAGAGTAATAAAGGAATAATTTGTAAAAAGGGAATATAATAGGGAAGATAGAAAAATCTGTTCTATTATTAGAAAGATAAAGATTTTGAGCAACTAAATTGACGTCATTAAACTAATCTTAAAAAAAAAAAAAAGGTAGAAGGAAAAGAGGAAGAAGAAATAAATAAATAAATAAATAAAAGAGAAAAGAAAAAAGGAAAAAAGAAAAAGAAAAATAGACGGAACAATCGTTTCAAGTTCCCCTTTTAATCAGCAAAGTTGAGAAGCGAGTTCTACGGAGAAGATGGATCTTTGAACGACGTAAGTATCTATCAATGAGTCTAAAGAAAATTCAAGCGGCTAGGGTATACTTAATTAACCGCTGTCACTCCGTATATGCGAGTCTCTTTTGCATACGTTCGCCTAATAGACTCGCATATTAAATGGGCTTTCTGCTTCGAGCAACGCACGGAGGCGAGACGATACATCTGCCCAGGTGCTATATCGTTGGGTCAATATAGCCACGCGAGTCTCCCACGGAAGTATTACCGAGGAAACGATGTAATCATGCTGTTGCTACTACTACTACTACTACTACTACTACTACTACCAACTGGTAAAAGAAAATAATTATATTGGAACTATTCTTGCGTGTCGTTGTATTTCTTTCTCTCTCTCTCTTTTCTTACAAGGAAAAAAGAAAAAAAATAAATAAATAAAAACTAGTGATTTTTTTTTTCTTTTTTCTTTTTTTAATCGAGAGAACGAAAGAGATTACTGTTAAATATATTTGTCCCTGGATTTCTATAGCTTCAGGAAGTTACTACATTTTCTTCTTCGATATGTTCGAAACGTTCGAGCGACCCTTAACGTCGAAAACGCATCAGACAGCACATTGAGGGAAAAAGCTGGCACAGGCTGCGTGTCTTTCGGTGCTTCCAAGAATGGTAGGGACCCGTCAGACCTGATCCAACAACCGTACCCACCGACTAAATTTTCAAGGCACCACTCTATCGGAAAAGGAACAGATATTCAACGCGGTCTTCTTACTTCTCTTTCAAGGTAGAACACTCTCCTCCTACCCTAAAATCCCTGATTCGTTTTAGAACTTTTAGGATCATTCGGGGAAAGGATCCTTTCGCTTATCCTTATAAACATTCATTCTCACGAATTCCAAATGAAATAATTTTCTCTTGATGATTTTCTTTCTTTTTTTTTTTTTGTATTCTTTCATATCGGAGAAGAAATTGTAACATGAAACACGATAAAAAAAAAGAAAAAGAAAAGAAACTTACTTTCGTTCTCACGAAAAAAAGATGATATCCTATCTGTGATCTGACCGCGAACGGAACTTTCTGTACTACCGCAAGGTCGTTTGAGGTTAAAAATTCCAAAGTTATCGAACGATGAGCAAAGAAGCAATAAAACATGTCGAGGACGCTCAAATTTCCTGATTCTACGTCGGCCTAAATAAGAAGGAGGGTGGAAGGTAACTTTACCCTCGTGGATTCTCATCGTGTTAATGAGAATGTACATATGATAATACAGTTAATACCCGTCATTTTTTCGATAGATCTATACGGTGTCGATAAAGAATCATTCGCTCGCGTTAAAAAAGAAGATGGGGTAGGTGATTGGGTGGGTGGTTGGAGGAGGATAGAAAATTCCTTCATCTTCGAATGATCGTAGTATATCTTCGTTCGACTTCCCCTACAATCACTTACATTCGTTCCTTATTGTCCAGACTCCGAGAGCAACCCACTCCGCATGATTTACAAACGTTAACCTCAGCAAGAAAGGATACTTTAAACGTTCGCCCGAAGACTCTTTCGGGCGTTATTTTGTTGCGACCGAAGATTCGGCTTTATGTACCGCACCTGATGCGAAGAGCCCTCGTAAAAGACGGTGGAGAGGAGGCCCTTCGTTCCTCCCGGCCGTTCTTTGTTTTAATGCACGATACGATAATATATTCCGCATTGTTCTTCTCCGAGAGAGGAGGCCGGTTTTCGCTTTCCGAGGCGGTGTGTGCTGGCAAAGGTTCTCTCTCTCTCTTCCTCTCACACATTGCATCTCCTCTCCAGCATCCCTCTCGAGAATGGACCGAAACGCTTCTTCTCTCTCAGAGATTCGCTCTGATATATCGACTAGTCCTCCACGATATAGCTCGAGAGAAAATATATTACGTCTCGTGGATAACTTGTGTTCTAGTGCCCGTTAACACGTGCTAATTTTTATGTTATGACACTCTTCCCTTCCCTTCTCCCCATCTTACATTCCTACCCCCCGCATAACGGCATCTCCTATTCCTTCACCCCTCTGAAAATATTAACCAAGGTATCTTCGTCCATTGATGATCTCTCACCGTCTCTAACCAGTCTCTATCTTTCTCTCTCTTTTCGTGCTTCCAAGCAATCAGATCAAATTATTCCTGGATGAAATTATTTCTTGCGGATCTAGATATATTTATCAAGATAACGATGATCTAACTTTGATATTATATCTTACGTCTTTTTATGGCAAAAGAATCTGAATTGAAATTAGATCAAATCGAGATATGGATTCGACGTTGCGTTAATGTAATAAATAAATAAATAAATAAATAAATAAATAAATAAATAAATATACATACATACATACATACGTATATATATATATATATATATATTTATTGAGTCACACACCCGGTATATACCGAATGCCGCCTGTGCTTAATACGAGCCAGGTGTTCCGAACTACCCCCGTTTCCCCATCCCTTCCTGCTGTTCCTTTTCGCTCGTTCGTTTGCTCGGCCTCGACAAATTTGTCGTCGCAGTTTCTCGTTCTTCCTTTGTCTCGTCGTCGAAAAGAACAAGGAAACATATATATATATATATATATATATATATATATATATATATATATACATATAAGTTAAGAAAGTAAATACTGAACTTTCTTTTTACAAAATCGATTCGTTAAGATTCGTACGGTAATTCAGTGAGACTCAACAAATTATTACGTAAGAGTTCTTCGTATAAAATATAAAATTACATACTAAATGATTTACACGCTTCTCTCAATTCTTTAATCGTCTAGCGACGAGCGATTATTAATCGTAGGAGTAGCACGCATTCAGCGTAAACGCGGCATAACTTTTCTTATTGCAACTCGACGAAAGGAACAAAGGATCCTGAGACATCGCGGCGCATCCGCTATCGCAATCCCATACGCGTAGGAATGCATCACACGATGTTAGCAGAGAAAGAGGGAGAGGTGGGGGGAGGAAAAAAGCGAAGAAAGGAGAAAGGGGGAGGAGAGGAGGAGGAGGAGGTTGAAGTTGAGGATACATAGGAACACTGATGAGATAGTGTGAGAAAAGCGCACCTCGCGACAAGGATGCGTTCGTCGGAAAAATGTTTATCTCGCAGTGTGATATTTAAATCGTGGACGATGAACTCGAAACTGAGTAACTCCGATGGAGATAATAATTATACTCGATTTCGCTCGATCTCTACAAAGGTGAGAAAAAAAGAAAAAAGAAATATCTGGCAATAAATCAACGTCGAACGAATTCAACCGACGAGCGAAATAATTATCAGATTTTACGGTTACAAAACGGCGATATGGTATTGGTGGTATACAGGTAGCAATTTGCCGAAAGGAAATCTTCGACTACCGAGACTTAGGATAGATGATTATCGACAACGATTATTTCCAGTGTTTGTAACTCGTAAATTAGTCCTCTGGTTGGTTATGAATATAATCAGTAAATGAGATAGAGAGATAGAGAGAGAGAGAGAGAGAAAGGAGTGAGTAAAGCCGAGCAAGCACAACGCGTCTTAATTACAGTTTAGATGCTGCCTGACGTAATCCAACTCGGAGATCTTTCCTTCTCTCTTCTTCCCTTCCTCTCTCTCTCTCTCTGCCTCTGTTACTTTTGATACGGCACCGTTTCGTGATTAATCGCGCGCGCGTAACGACACACTCGAAGAGTTCATTATTATTCAATTAAAGCGAGACAACGTGCTAAGCGGGAAGCGTGAAACCACCGACTATGTAGTTGCTCGAGTTCGTTGCGGTATAACAAGGACGAATGCGAGTAAGCGGTATCGCGTACCAGTTTCGAGTAATAGACTCCGAGAAGACGACGATCGCGGTCTATCGTTGGTGAGAACGCATTCTTTTGCAATCAGTGACTGCCAGGATATTTCTCTTTAAAGAAATACGAAACGAACAAATTACTCTTCCCTTATGTAGATGTTTTTTCTCACGTTTGGAATAAGATCTCATCCTACTAACTTAGTACTCACGCTCTCTGTCACACACGCACGCACACGGATACTAAAAGATACGTTTAATGTAAATGTGTTTCGCGGTCTGTGCTAATTACAGAGAAAGCAAGGTCTTTATCTTAGGTAACTTATTAAAATGTAAGAGAAGAGATAAAAATGGATGCTTTACGACTTAAAATCATGGTTATTCGGATTATTTCAAATTCTCTGATTATTCAAATGCGACAATAAAATACGTTATGATTTTACCTTAACGAAAGAGTGGAATTTGACTTTGCTCGGAGACACGGGAGGGCTGTTGGGTGGTCTTTGCTGGGAAGAAACGACCAAGTTCTGAACCTCCATCAAGCATCCTTTCCTGACGAATCTGCTTCTGGGACTGCCCTGGGTATCCATATCCATTTTGACTTTCTTTATTAATTTCAAATTCTCCTTAGTGTTTTGCCTGAGTATTATGTGGCTCAGTCTTCTGGTATTGGCTCTGGAATCCTCTACGCAAATTCTCCTCCACACTTTGGACACCATGCTTATCGAACAAAGATCCTGCGGTCCCAAGAAGCACAGAATTTTTGAGATTATCCTCCAATGATTACTCTTCTCTCCTAGTAGCGCCAGAAGATCCACAGTTTTTCTACCGGTGTAATCTATCCTAGTCCTAGTACGATGTAACGCCAGAGAGAACGCGCGATGACTGAAATCCAACCTCTTGGGCTTTATCTCCGCTATAGAAGGTATATCGACGATGCAAAGTTTACTCAGCAGTTTCTGACCCTCGACGGAGGACGCCGTATTAGTTTTTCTACCGGTAGGAGAACGCGCGATGCAAGGTGCTAGAGTTTGATGCGTAGAATTAGTTTCCTGGGGTGTACTCTGCGGCATAATGACTAGCTTCATCTCCACATCCTCCTCTATTGGTTCGGAGGCAATAAAGGAAGAAGACGGTACCGCCGAGGAAGGAACTGCTGGAGAAGGTGGAGGAGAAAGAATTTGCAAACTGGCAGAAGCCGGCGTTACCGGTACGGTAGTTCTCCACGATCCATAAATACTGCTGGTAGGTGGCTCGCCAAAGTCTCCATACCGAGTGGTGCAACTTGGACTGGGATGCTCCAAGCCGTGGCTTTGGTCGGAGATACTCGAGTTGGAAGTTTCCAAGGACGAGAACGCACAATTTTGATTTTCGGAAATGAAACGATCGTTGTTATGACTGTTACTCAGCAATTGATTAAACTTTGAACGATGACGTTGAGCGCGATCCGATTGCCAGGGGTCCTGACGGATCCGATGATGCCTTTTTAAAGGAGTGACGCGCGATTTGCATCCTGCGATTATAGGAGTGTAAACACCGGAATGAGGTGTCAGAGTTAAATAACCACTGTCAACGCTGTCATGAGAACCGTGAGAGTTGTTCCTGCTTATATCGAAAGCGACGTGAGCCGGCTCTCCCAAATTCGCGTTGATTTCATCCTCCATCCTGTCGAATTTTCCCGCCTCTTCGTTGCCGCGAAAGACGTCTCACCGGCGTATCGCGGTGTCGACCGTGGACTACCTCTTCCTGGGAACGATTTCTGAATCGTACGAAAGCACCATATTACGTAGCACCGAACGACGCGTGTGTCCTCGACGTACGTACTTACGTACGCACGCACGATTCGAAACTTTTCTCTCTCTCTCTCTCTCTCTCTCTCTGGATCTATCGGCTACTTTTTCTACGCATTACACAACAACGTCGGATCCATCGTAAAACGACACGTACGACGCACTTTCCTCTCGCCCCTGTACAAATCGCTATTCTCTCGCTTTTACCGATTTCTTCTCGCTTCTACGTTGTACTTATCTCACGTGCTTAGCGCGGGAAACGACGGCCGATCCCGACTACCTCGAGCGAGATAGAGACGGACGGATGTACGGAGAAAGAGAGAGAGAGGGAGATAGAGAAAGGCAGAGCGCCGAGAGGAACGGAGAAAGCAAGAAAGACGGAGAGTCAGCCCTTCGCGCGTCTGTAAACAAAAGCCTCCGGGGGATATCGTTGTCCGAAAAAAAACACGTATACGTCCTTTCTTGTCGCGAGATTGTACCGTCAGGACAATAGAACATAATCGTGGTCCATCCTTTCCGAGCGACTTCGAAACGTCATTCCGAATTAATCGAGTTTTTCACTTTCGAAAGAGATACGTACGACGCACTAACACACACTATTCTCACACACACTCTCACAAAGTCTAAACTGCCACACGTATACTCCGTGCTACGCTCCTCCTGCCACTACTGCTACTGCTGCTGCTGCTGTCTGCCTGGCTGAAGCAAGAAGCGGGAAATACACGCACGCGGCACCGCTACCCCTTCCCAGCGGATACCCCCACACGTCTTGAGGACACTTCGAAACTTTGAAAACTGTTTATCCGTTGTCCCACCACGAGTCGCTCGACGATCCTTCGACCAATGGCGTGCTCCGTCTTATCCCGCCGTTCGTTGCCAAGTGCTGCGATTGGTCTCCTGCCTTCCTGCGACGTCGCCAGCAGCGTCCTCTGAAGGACGACACGATAATTCAACGTCGCTGTTGCCGAGGGAATTTCGGAGGACGCAATTGTTCGAGCCTCTACGACGCCAGATTATTCGATTTTCGGAAGAAGCCGGCTCTCGCGAATGGTCATGGTAAAAGCATTATTTCTTATACATTTAACCGCATATTTCGAGACGCTTCTAAAAGTCTCCTCCCTTTTTGCGATTGCCACTTTCTCGTTTCGAAAATACTTCTTCTTTGCTCTTTGTTCTTGTCTTGATCGATTACGAGAATCTTTTCTTTGTTCGTAGTAATATCAAAGGTATACGATTTTAATGTTTACTCGAGCAAAGATATATCGTCGTTTTATCTATTACGTTCTATGCATATGCTTTACGAAAATGATAATATTTTCTTTCTTTTCTTTTTTTTTTTTTCTTGCGTATGTACGTATTCCTTCGTTACGACGATACGTGATATTGTATCGATCGAGCAGCGTAGTACGCCCTTATATGTTCTACGACTTTAAATTGGCGTATCGAGATATATACGAATTCTCTACCGGATTTGTATATTCCGATATTTCGGAAAAGGATAACGGAATTCGATCGTTGATTCTTTTTTCTTTTTCTTTTTTTTTTTTTTTTCGTTATATATAATTACCACGTATCACGCCACCTATATGCAAGTAACTGGATACCCGATTTTTATTGGTCGTCGATAATTTCGTTGTCGGTTGACCGACAAATTCAGACTCGATACCATATTCGGATCAAAATGTTTTAAATCGAATTATTTTTCATTTTTATGCGAATTTCAACGTTTACGTTTTTTGATGAAGCGAACGAATCAAGTCTACTCCGTTGTTAACAAGACTAACAAAAAGTCGAATTCTAGGATATGTTTTAATATTGTTGTACACGAATTTTTATGTACAGGAACATTTGCTACGATTCAATGTAAATTTATTTGTACTTTTTTTTTTTTTTATTTATATATATATACCTTTAGCCTATTATTTTTTAATTTACATTAACGACGCGTTAAAGTGGATCATACAAAACAATGTAAGCAATATATGTTTTTATTTACAATAAATAAATTACATTTTCATTGATAGTTTAACAAAGTCATAGAATTAGGAGGAAAAGTGATTGTAACGCTATCAAAATGTTGGCACTTTTATAATCTATAAAAAGTGATACTATACCTTTAGTACGCTATTATAAAATCTTATAACGGTCCCATTATCTGATATCGACGACGTAGTAGTCGTACTTGGTTCCAATTAAACTGGTTCAGAATGAAATTCTTAAAGATGAACTAGTGTGCTAACATAGCAGGGAGTTGTACAAAAGCATACCGTCGCAACCACTTGCAGCTGTTTTAGTTATGCATTCCAGTAAATATTTATAAAATCTTAAACATGTATATCGTTTATAGTACATACAAAATATCATTTGCCAACAATTTGTAAGTGTTACCTTCAACGCATATGTAAAATTTAAATGATTCATAAAAATATAAAGGGAGTTCTTTAAAAGTTTATAGTGAAATCAGATGATAGAAGCCAATATCATGAAAGTGTAGTTATAAAATATAGTTTGAGAAACAATTTACAAGTAAATTCAAATTTACTTTTTTTCTTTTCTTTTCTTTTTTTCTTTTTTTTTCTTTTTAAATATGTTTTTCTTAAGATTTTGTAATACTGAGTTTGGAAGAAGCCAAGCCAACTCGCAAGAAACTTGAAAATGATTCTTATTTATCGATTTTTTTTCTATTGGATTAGATACTACTTCACATTCTTACGTGACTTTTGAATATAATTTCGTACTACCTAGGTCTCGTATTTTTTTTCTCTTTTCCTTTTTTTTGAAAATATAATTCAATGCGTAGACTAATCTCTAATATAAAATATATTTAGAGTATCAGTTCAATGCATAGTTTCCATAAGCTGTATGTATATTATATCGTTTAGACAAACAGTTAATGTAATTAAATATTTATCACTTAATATTGTAATTGAAATGATATAATATTTTCATAAAAACATATATAATTTGATCTACTTTTGCACATTTATCAAAAATTGAGAAAAACAGAAAATATTTGTAAGCTCAATTCAATGTAAATCTCTCATATCAAAATATTTCCTATATTCAAGATAAAAGTGACGAGAGATGTGGATATTCGTTATAGGAATATACTTAAATGAATAATAGATTCGTAATGATATGTAAATGACATCTTGTCATGTTTACATTGAAAATTTTTAATATATCTATAAATGTAGTTATTAAAAAATATATATCAAGATTGTTTTTTTTTTCTTTTTTTTTCCCCTTTTTTCTTCTTTTTTAAAGTCATCCGTTTTATAATCACATTAAGCTAGTAAAACAATAAACTTAGCACTTATATAATCAATGCTTATAGTTTTTTCAATCGTTTGAAAATTTTGAAGTGCATGAAAACGATGTAATACGTCTTGATAGAACGATACCTCTGCGTGAAGTATTAGATTTCTTTTTTCATCATATCAGATAATTTTCATGTCAAATATATAAATTTCTATCTTAATCTTAAGGGAAGAAACGTTGGCTTGGCATTTTGGGCACACACACACACACACACATGTACACATTTTGAAAGTATACATGGCCTGTAGTTGGAGCTCAATTAAAATAGACACATCGAATGCTACGTTAGACTACGTTACATTGATATCTTTTAGTGACAATCACTTTGACTGGACCTCATTGTGTATAATTGTGCGGTATACAACCTGTATTGAAACTATTTTAACTCAAGCACGTTTAACTACAAACTCTGCAAATCGAAATCTGATTATGCTATAGGAAAGACGTCGCGTACTTGAGCGCTTCATCAACATCGTCTCGTTCTCTTTCGTAAAACAATTAAATACGAGATAACGAATTTTTTTATTCATGGAAGATATTTTCGAAAAAATTAATTTTTGAGAAATTATAAACAGAGATAAAAGTTAATCGGTAAATTGAGTCAGTAACAATAATGGTTAACATACATTAAGCATAGTAAATTGAACACCGTTTATGTGGTTTCTACGAGTTTCATATTTTCTCCAAGGAAAACAAGTACGATCTATCGATTCTTCAAATATGTTTTACGAGTTTACAACTCGTAGTGGTAGAATATTTTAAAACTCCATATGAAATTAAAACAATCGACGCTGCTTCATCTGATTATCATCGGTTACTTAAATCTACGATAAGAACTAACACATGATATTTTTATATTATACATAAATATATACAAACGTGTCTTATTTCGACGCTTATTCAAAACTAATATCATACATGTGTGTGTGATAACGCGCATGTGCGCTTGCATGTCGTTCTTTTTTTTCTTTTTTCTTTTTTTTTTATGTACCGATAAGCAATATTTCGTATTAACTCGTAACATCTGAATACTCTTAATAGTTGCACACAACATTTGCACTTTAAATACAGAATCACATACCAGTCCATTGCACGTCATATTGCTACAACGTTATTATATATAAATATATTATTATATATCAGAATTATGTTCTTTCGAGTGATGTATTTAAAGATTTCAAGAGAAACATTGTAAAGCCTTAGATGAGGACTATACAAGCATTTACAATGTTATGGTTTCATGGTAGAAATAAGCATATACATATATGTATATGTATAATATATATATAATATACAATATATATTTTATATATGTACATGTATATGTATATATATATACGTACAAATATATATTACATTATATTGTATCACATATATTTTATACACACACACACATATATAAGACGTGTATATATATATATATATGTTATCGGATATCTTTTAAAAGCTTTCATTTTATAACTCCTTTTTTATTACCTTCTTTTTTGTGTCCTACTTATATTTTGCTGTTATACTAGATATAATGGTATATAGTTTCGTCTCGCGGTTATATTTTATGATAATTATATACTCGTTGAAATTCTTCAAATTTTTTTTTGTCAAAGTTCTTATTATCCTGACGTCTTTAGCATATTTCCAAATTTATCGTTAGATCGTTAACAATTAATTACTTTTGGTCAACATTGTTCACTGTACATCCATATAGTACATAGAAACTTTTCTCTCGCAAATGAATAGAATTTAATGTTAGACCATAACATTTTAAAGAAAGATTCTGATCAAAATACAACGTCGCATTAAATAATGTCTTCTTTTTATAAAGATAATTTGTCAGAATTGCAATGCTTTCATACAAGTCCATCATCTTAAAACGGCCAACGTACGTTTACGTAATATAGTATCTCTTATTGAACATTTGCCGATGTAGCAAATAATTTTGGCACTATGTATCTCCTATCTTTTGTCGATTGTGATCTTCTCTAACAACACGTTCCTCCGCAGGAATTTTCTTCTGAGTATTCTCTTTTTCCCTACATTTATTCGCACTTCTATCCCCGTGAATATTTGTACTAGACTCCGTTTCAATATTATGTTCAACAAAACAGTGCACTTGCAATTCATTTACATTACGCATAGACACTGGACAGACTTGGCACTTATATGATTGTAAACTATTTTCTGGCGAAACTGTCGATTGGTTTGCGTTTTCCTTCATACCATATTCCCGTTTCTGTTGATTGAATTGCGAATTAATATGATGAACGTCCACCATAGATTTAGGATCTTCAGTAGCTATTGGCACATGATATGGTCGAGACATTTCTGCATCCGTTGTCACTTTCACGGGAAACGAATACATCGGGTGTTGAGATATGGGTTCACCTTCGTCGGAAGACGTTTCACCACCGCTGATAGGTTGACTTGGAACTACCTCCGTATCCCACTGACCCATTTTATTGGGATCCTTTTCGCAAAGTCTTTGTGCCAAAATCTGCATCAATCGGATCATTTTTACGATTTCAATGTAGGGTATACGTCTTATCGTCAGCATTATCGTTAACATTGTACTAACCTGAAGACTAGTAAGACTATTATCACAGTCCGTGGTGTCGATATCGTTTAGATTGATACCAGATCTTTCCATTTCGGCATACGTACCAAATGGTAATTTACCCAAACATTCCAATTTCATAATATGCATTTTGCTACGCAAGTGCTTAGCCAAATGGCCGTGTATTCTGAAGGCGATTTTGCAATCCGTACATTTGAAGGGTCTAGGATTGCTAGTAGTGGCAGCTCCAAAGGTAGACGTCATACTGACCTAGATTACCATAATATTACCATTAGACATACATATTATATAAATTTCGAGGATAGATCGAAAAGAAAACGATCATCTCGGGATCATTACCTTATTGTGATGCGAGACCGATCTTTCGTGTTTCGTCAAGTGGCCCTTCGTCCTGAAGGAGACCGCGCAACTCTCGCATCGAAACGGTCTTTCGAAATAATGAATATTGATATGCAATCGTAACTGACTAGGCTTGCTGAACACCTTGTTACAAATCCCGCATACACTTCGGCCGTCTTCCGTTACACTGTAACTATATCCCATAGATTCAATTCTTATGACGATTAGTAGTTTCTCTCCCAAAATCGATAGTACGAACGACCGTGGTGACGCTTTATCAATGGATAAGAAACACTCACCTCACGTAATTCGGTGCTGGTCCAGTCGATGGCTGCAGGAACTCGGCTTGAGGTTTAGCACTTCCTACCGTTGGAGATGGCGACCTGAAATCCGGACCACCGACGACCACTTTTCGAGCTACCGTGTGTTTAATACTCTCCACTATAGTTTGTTTCGTCATTTCTGCATTATGTTTGATATCGGATCGATCTACATTTTTGATATCTATGTTTTGCGGTCTCGGTACATCCTGCAACTTCGGGGACTCGCGCGTAGATGATTGTATTATTTCGAAATGACGTCTCGTTTCTTGCGGTTGAGATCTGTACTCCGATCTGTATTCTGGCATACGCATGTCTCTACTGGGTGGTCTGTTATCCGGGATAACTTGTCTCGCCTCGATGTTTCCTGGCGACACGATCTCTTGACTCAAACGTACGTCCGTTGGTATCTGTTTAAATTCCGCGCCAAGCGTCTGCATATCCGGACCACGTAATTTGTAATCTTGAGTGGCTAAACGTAATTCTTGAGCTTGCGTACGGTAATCCTGATTGGGCATTCTCAGTTCTCTGCTGGGTGGCCGAAGGTCTATGTTTCGTGGACTTTGACTTTGCATTCTGATATCCGAAGGTATCCGCATTTCTTGATTGGCCGGCCTAACATCTTGATTCGGCACGTTCATCGTCTTAAGTATGGACGTTCTGTCGGGTGGCTCGTTGTTACCGTATTGGATAGAAACGAGCCGGTTGTTCGCGTCCGAATGGAAGTTTTTCGGCGAATGACGATCTATACCTGGTGTACTACGAGACGGCATATCCACGGGATAATTCGTTCTTTCGATCGGATTGGTATTCTTATTCATTACGACGCCGTATTCGATATTGGTTCTGGAGTTGTTGTCGTGAATATCACGAACCGCGTGCTGTTCTTTGTCCTTGTGAATCGATTCGAAATTATAGACTTTTCTTTCCATCGCCACGTTGTTCTGATAAATCTTTTCTCGAATCTCCATTTTAATGTCGTCCGACGATTGCTGTTTGCTAGCGTGTTTGATCTTCGATTCTATCACGCTCTGTTGCATCTTCCGTTCTGTCGGATCCGTGTACGTTACCGTAGGAACGTCACTGTTCTCCGGATTTCTCGATCTCCCGGCGTCTTGATATTTAGGATAAACGTCTCTGTCTCCTCCCATCGTTCTGTCAATTTTCGAATTTCCCACGCGATATTGTTGTTTTATTTTACTGTCCATGACGTGTCTCTCGGTAAGGTACGCCTGAAGCATACGTCCCTCTGCATTCGGTTTCCATTCTCTTCCTTGTATAGGTAATCGTTCCATCGTCTGCACTATCGTTTGTAGTAGAACTGGCTCCGACACCGGTGTCAAGATGTCAGCAGGCATTGCTCTTTGGGGTACCGGGGATCGTACCGGTTGTTGCGTAGTTTGCTTGGTCGTAAGATCCATCGGTTGGGATATCTGTTGACGCGAGTCCGAATCGGTTATCTCTTCTACCTCGATATCCGAATCTTCCTTCTTGGATAATTGTATAACGCTACTCCTCAACTCATCCGCGGCTGTCCATTTCGAAGGGAAATAATAACGATGCGAGTGTTCGCTCTGAATGAGGCTGGTATCCTGATCGGTCGTACTGTGATCGCTGCTGCACAAAGTGCTGGAAACGGTTGATATGATATTCGTTGTAACGGAGCTCGATGGAAAAGTCAAGGTATAAGGATATGTCGTTGGTCGACCCGAAGGCAATAAGCCTGGTAATCTGTTGGTGTTACGTTGCGACAGACTGAGCAAGCTTTGCGCTGCTTCGTGCTCCTCGCTGCCAGATTCTTCGCTCTCCTCTCCTTCACCTTCGCTCTCTTCCTCCTCCGAACTAGATTCCTCGGCGTTTCCACCTACGGCCAATCGCGCGATAGCTTCTTTGTCGATGTTCTCGTCGCAAACCGTAGTTGGTACCGGGGCGATTCCAAGCTCGACACATTTTTTGTAATGTGCTTTCGACTTCATGTGTTTCGTGAGATTGCCTTTGGTCTTGAAGCTGTCGAACGAAAGACAAACGTATTGTTACAAATTTTTACGAGTAATATCAGCGTTTGTATAATGTAGTAGCGCGAGAGAAAAATATTACCTAAAGGCACAGTGCCTGCAAGTGTATGGTCGTACGTCCGTATGAGTTCTGATATGTTTTTTCAGCATCGACGGCTTCTTACAACGAATGCCACATTCTTCGCAGACGTATCGACCGCGACCTATTCGAATCGAAACGGGAATGAATCAGTCTGCAAATCTAAGCGCGTAAAGCGAGATACGTCTTTTATGACTTACCACGACCCCTAACGTACGTGTAATCCTCGTTACTCTCGAAACCTCCGTCGAAAATTTTAATCCTCTTGGATTTTTCTTGTATATCACTTTCCAAGCCACTGTCCGGACTCGTCGGAGTGATAGGCCTCTGCGAAGAATGCGTCAAAATATCTTCTCGCATGGTACAAGCGGTGGTATAATTAAGAGGTCTGTTTCTAGAGTCATAATGCGCCAGATCCAAATCTGGAGGAGCTTCCTTACAAATTTTCCAATTGGAATACATGGACAGACCGTGCTGCTGCGTGACGTACATCGGCTGCGGTCTGTTTAGGGTGCAATAGAACACTCTCGTTGAACACTTTAAACCTAGATATGTATAGGCGTGTCCATTCAAATAAAGCTGTCCGTACGATTTTTTGGGTCTAGGAGTTTCCGGGCTTATAAGGGATAGGGTGTTCGCCGTCGGCGTTATGCCGTGATGTTTCTTTGGCGTAAACGTCCCGGGCTTTAACGGTAAAGAAGTGGGTCTTAAAAACTTATTAACACTGGTCTCTTCTTTAGCACCGTCGCCACTCTTCGGCGACTTAGCTTCAGACTTATCCGTTTTAACGACTAATTCTACGGAAGTTTTACTTGGCACTTCTGACTTGGATGAATCTGAATTCACAAGTATCACTGGTGGTGTTGGCGGCGGCGGTGGCGGCGGCGGCGGCGGCGGCGGCGGCGGTGGCGGCGGCTGTGACTGCGGCGTTGCTGCTCCCGCTAATACTGCAGGATTAGATTTTAATTTGGTTTCACCGACCGTGCTGTAACTTTCGACTACCTTGCCTCTCCCTTCGAGAACGTTAATTTTGACACGACCATTTTCGCGAGAGGGCGAGGAGTCGTATTTCAGATTCGAGCCGTACTCCAAAGTTTCGAGCTGGGTTCTGCCGATCTCGATCTCGGCAATGTTCCAAGTGGAGGGCCTCTTCCTGCTCTCCGAGGTCGATTTGGGTGAATACTTGTGCTTGGCATACGAATTTGCTGAATTAACGGGTGCGTCGATGCCGTTGGAGTAAGCGTAGGTTCTTTCGACGTTGGGACTCTTCTCGAGAGACAACAACTCTCTCCTCTCTCGGGGACTCTCCATGGCTTTGTGTTTCGCAGGAACGTTGTGTTTGATATGACGATCGAGTTCGGTTATCGGCAGGTCGGCGACAGGCGTCAGAGACATCCTACCTGGCCTATATTTGTCCGTGGAAGTATCGACCTTGACGGTAGGAACTTTGGGACTCGTCAAGCCACCGCCGCCGCTTCTCAGACCGTCGCTGCTAGGAGTTTTGAAGCTAAGCTTGGTCTCCTTCGCGGGACTGGCAAGATCCAACGGCTGGCCCATTATCGAGACGTGTCCACCGGATATTCCAGGTCCCGGTATTCCAGGTACGTTGGGCGCCTGGATCTTGACCGGACTGGCGAGATCCAAGGGTTGGGGTATCATGTGCAGTCCCGGCACACCTGGTATGACTTTGTATCCAACTTCACCGGACGCCACACCAGGCGATATATCTATAGGCGGGGGTGGCGGCGGGGCTGGTGCACCGGTTAAGCTATGCGGTCCCGGCATACCGGGTACGTAAGGAATAACCTTACCACCGTGAAGAATACTCGTTATACCCGCTTGGGGCAACGTCAATGGATTGTACGCGGTTATGCTCGTCAATGGATTCAAATGCGGTTCCAGGTAGTTGTAGCAGGACATCGTCGGTGCTATGTTCGGAGTTGATATGTTTGGTATGATGGGGGCCAACATTTTTGGAGTGTTTGGCAAAGATATGGAGGAACTCTGCGTGCTGGTCGGCGTGCCAGGCGGTTTGTGCACCATGGTACCGCCCGAATGAAGACCCGATCTTACCACGATCGAAGCTGTCTCCGACGTGACGCACTTGTTGCTTGAGATCTGTTCGCTCGTCGGTGAATTCGTTTGTCGTGGCTCGATTCTCATGGTCTTCGTCTCGCCCGTATTGTCGAGTATCCTGACCTCCCCGCCGAACATTTGCAACGAGTTCGGCCTCGGATACTTGCTTAGTTCTTCCAGAGATCTCAAACTAGTCGGGACCGACTCCGAGCGCTGTTTCTTCGCGGGTGGCGCGTAAGCGTCAACGAGTCTCGTGTTACCCAACAAAGGTCCCGGCGAAGGAAGGGGCTGCAGGGTAGCGTAATAATCGGAAGACTTGGACTCGAACTCGGATTCCCTCTTCTCGTTATCCAACTGATACTCCGATCTCCTAGGACTGATCGGTCCCTTGCAATAATACCGTCGATGAGTCTCGAGATTATCGACACTCGTATACGGTATGCTGCACGACGGACACACGTAATTCTCGATCTCCGCGGTAGCCTCCGCGTCGGTAGTTGCGCGCGTTTTCAACAGGAGATCTTTGATGATCGACGCCTCGTTGTTGCTCGCCGGCGTTCGATCCGTAGCCTCCTGAGCGAAGCTCTCGCTGTAACAACGTTTCCTCGTCGAGGATTCGTCGGCCGACGAGAGATTCAAGGGTTGATCTGATTGCTTAGTCTCGACCATGCTCTGCTGTCGTTGCATCAATTTGTGAAGGCGCGGATCTACTGCGTCGACGATCGCACGATTGTCCGTTATAATTTTATCGATGTGTTCCTGCAACCTATCCGCGTTCGGTTTCGCAGCGTTCGCGGTGCTGCTATTACTGATCACAGCTACGGAAGAATTACTGGAAGAGCTCGTAGACGAGAACGACGACGTTTCCGTGTCATTGTTTATCGATTGGAGGGCGGTGTGGAACTTTGGCTTGTAAATTTTTCCAGTCTTGACGGTCTTCACGACGGAGGAGGTCGTCGTGGGCGTTGACGTTGGCGGAGGTGGTGGAGTCCCCGTACCGTTACTGGCACTGTCGGACAGGCTGATGTCCGAGTCCTCCGACACCTGCTTCAAATTGAAAACACACGCACGTGGAGATTCTTTATCCGCTATTTCTATGCTCAAAAACTTTTGATCGTGCTAAAATTATACCTACGAATTTCTACGAGAAGAATAAAAGTAACGATACGAAAAGTCTCTGAAAGTAGTACCTTGCTGCTATCACCGCCTTCCATCTTCAAAGCGTGAGTCCGAGATCTCCGATGCTTGTAAAGATTCGACTTGGTCTTAAACGCGAAACCGCAGGGCACGCAAGGGTACGGTCTCTCGTTGGTATGAGCCCTGATGTGCTTCTGCAAAACGCTTGGCTTGGCACAGGAGAGCTTGCAGTAAGGGCAAACGTATCCGGTTTTTCGCGATTCCGCGGGCTCGGTCTCGGCCTCGGGAGATGCCTCGGCCTTGAGGGCTTCCTTTGGAAAATCTCTGTTCTCCTTGACCGCTTCCCTTTTCTTCTGGAGATCGGTGTTCCCCTTATCATCGGCCGAGCTTTCCTTCTTTGCCTCGACTCGAGGCGTAACCTCCGTCGTCGCCATCTTTTTAAACTTCTTGTGCAAATACTTCGGCTCGCCATCGTTGTTATTGTTGTTGTTATTGTTGTTGTTATTGTTGTTGTTAGTTAACTGTGGATCTGTCATCGCCACAGTATAGATCTCTGTAACCAATAAAAGATATCCCTTTGAAAAACTTGGCGTCGATCGATATACAATCATGCATATATAATCATGCACCCACATATACACAATTTTGCTTTTTTTCTAATCGAACATAAACCCGACGATCGCTAAGAGAAAAATGGAAAGTGAGAAGGAGAGAGATGGTCGCTCGAGCGTCGTTTGCTAATCGCTATTTCGTTTTTGCGAACTTACATAGAAAATTCGCGCACCTCGGATTCCAAGTAAATCGATCCAAAGAAGAAGAAGGACAAATTCGATTATCCGTTTGAAACACGTTCAATATTCACGGCATACAAAAGGTCGTTCTTGTGAAATTATGCGAGAATGGATTACGAAAGCGGAAGAAGCCGAGTTCAAGAGTTCAAATAGTTATTCGATCGCCTTTAACACACATACGCGAGCTTATTTACTAGAGGGGACTTTCCTGCATTTGAATTTCCATTTATAATCGATCGATTTTTATTCGCTTACATACATATGTACGATTTTTGGTCGACACAAATACTTCTATCTCCATTTGCGAGGCAAATTCGTATCGCGATACGATAAAGATATTATTCGTCAAAGTCGATTTTCCTCGATGTATTAAAACGAACTTTAATCAACCATATTTTACCTGGATTCCGGACTATTATCGATATAAATTTCAACAAAATAAAAGAACGAGAGTCCGCTTTTCTTTCCTACTCCAACGACGTTTCTAAGAATATCCTAAGCAGAAACGAAACGAACAACGGTCTTTAATGTCATTCTCATCTATCCGTCGTCTCTCCCACAACGCGTTGCTTTATCGCTAATAGAAGATCGTACTTTTTTCTTGGACATAACTTTTCTGACATCCTTCCTTCCCCGAAGTGTGTCCATTTATTTCATTCTCGTCTATTTATATCTCGAGATAGATAGATGGAAAGAAAGAAAGCAAGAAATTCACGCGAGGTACAACACGATGATGAATGGTGAAATAATAAAATAAAATAAAATACAGAGAGAGAGAAGAACCCTTTAACTATTTTTCACTGGATCATTCTCATGAAAACTAGCATGTCGTTATTCGATTATACGACCGGGGATAACGAATAAAAAGGAATTGTTATAAAGTGCTTAGCACCATAAACACAATGAAAGAGAGAGAGAGAGAGAGGCAGACAGAACGAGTGGGTGACCGAGTAAGAGAAAAAAATAAAGTAAAAATTGTTTGCTACGTCCTATCGGTATAACGAGTTGATTAAATCTTTCTCTCTCTCTCTCTCTTTCTCTTTCTGTTCGTGTTATTCAGTCCAATTGCGAATATGTAAAAATGTGCACTGCTTGGTTCGAAGTCATGAGAAATGAATGAATCAACGAGGCGACTGCCTCGTACTCCCATTCACCGCTTTCATGCGTATTCCACGAAGTTACCGTCGTATCAACGCTTATCACAGGACGCTCTTTATGCGGTACAGACCGAGTCACAAGTTTATTTTTATTCCTCGCTTATATCTATGCACACATACATAGCAGACATACGAGGACACATTCATACACGTTGATATCTTTTAATAATCTCTCTCTCTCTCTCTCTCTCTGTCTCTGTCTTCTTCTTTCTTTGCAGAATTTTAATCGAGAAAAAAAATTATACGTCCCCGATATTATTTCGTTACGAGAAATAAAATATATAAAACGTTCCGTTCTTTGATAACGAAGGTTCGTTCTTGAAGATAAATCATATAATCAAAAAAGAATCATAATTCGTATGGTTCTCTCTCTATCTCTCTCTCTCTCTCTCTCTCTCTTTCTTTCTTTCTCTCTCTTTCTGTTTCTCTTTCTCTCTCTTTCGTTTTCTCGATGCGTATTGATGTTATTGTTGCTTGCCCTCTATCGCGATAGCTCGATCCTTGACCTCATCTTCTCCTCACTGCCATTTAGACGACTTCTCTTCGATGGTTAGAAGTATCGATCTCTAGACATACTTTGGCACGCGTATTACGTGTTAACGAGCGGTATCGACTTTCGAATTTAACCGATGATTACACTTGCTAGCTTCGATCTAACTTCTCTCTTACGTTTCACAATGATGAATCTTTCAAGGAATGATGTTGCAATTAGGATCGTACGAAGTTTAAAAAACAAAACAAAAAAAAAAAAAGAAAGAGAGAAGAAACCAAAAGAAAACAAACAAAAAATTTTGTTAGATATCGGACCTACGTAAATATAGATTGGATGGCAATGCTCAGAGAAGCTTGACCTTTGTGTTATTTATGAGAGGGCGAGGCAGTGGCCTTTAATTTATGCTTAGATTGCATCGCGACTCGCATCGCGTATGTATGTACGTACTACGTACATATGTACGTACGTACGTCGGTGGTATCCCGTTCTTTCCATCGATCTCACGCTTTTTTCATTCTTCGTTTTTTGTTTTTGTTCTTTCTATAATTAATTATGTCGTCGATCGGTATTAAGAAACGACGAAAAATTTTGGTCGTCCATGTTTTCATAAAAATGTATACATACATACGTATATATATCGTGCGTGTTGTATGTGTGTGTATTATTATTATATACATACACACACACACACACATATATATAAGGTGGAACACGTTGGAACAGTAAATATTGAATGTGTCGTGTCGCGGTAGTAGTCGACAAAGTAATTTAAGAAGTTTAATGAGCGTAGCGTTTGGTCAACAGTGAGTCACGCTTTAGGATCGGCCTCGACCTCCCTCTTCCACCCCTCTGATTTTACGATAGTTTTATATTTACACGCCACGTTTCTGGCGTCACGCGTGCGTTCCTCGCCGATAACGTTTAACGGCCCTCCATCGTTACTCGATTTTAATGGAAATTCCTTTTCTACAGGCGTGAAGTTTCTCCGACGATGGCTGAGCACGAACAAAAACAATGAATGATATAGGGATGGATGGATGGATAGTCCAAGAAAGAATCCAAAGACGTCTCTCTTCTCCTTCAAGTGGCAAACGTGTCAGCGAGAAGAGGAAAAGAAGATAGAGTTACCCCTTCTCTCTCTCTCTCTCTCTCTCTCTCTCTCTCTCTCTCAGCTCTCTCTTCTCTCTCTCCTCTCTCTTTTTCTTTCTGAGATAGCCATGCGGTGAGGAATCGTACGGTGCTGCTAAGGCAAGGAAGCGGGAGAATCCCGCAACGCGCAAGTGAGTCACGCGTACGTGCGCGGCTATCACTGCTCCAACGAACGACACCGACACACAAGAGCGAAACACAACACGACGACACGATACGACACGAAGTCGAAGTCGAAGTCGAAGTCGACAAGTCGACGAAGCGACGAAACGACGAAGACGACGACGACGACGCAACGACGACACAACGCGACAACGAGCTCCCCCTTCTCTCTTGGCGGCTCTCCCAGTCCAAGTAACGTCGTCGACGCTCTTTACATCCCGCTCTCCCCTCTAAAGATCCTAGCGATGCTTCCCCCACTACTTTTCTCGATCGTTTGCCGGCAGGCGAGCGAGCAGCGGAGCGCCTGTACGGTCACCACGAGGGAGACCCCTGATCTCTCCTCTTCTCGCTTGGCTTCTTTCTTCCCTCCCCACCCGATCCAAAGCAAAAGCAACACCACGGCGCAACACCAACGGAACAGGCAGCAGGCAAGTACTAAACAGACTTCCTCACGTCGAATCGACGCAAATCCACCAACGACCGAGACACAACGGAGTACGGTATATAGGTACTAAGCAAGCAAGACCGAGAGTACGATAGAGAAACGATTGGGTCAGGCACCCCGTGAACGTCTACGTAGCCGTGTCTACCACGATTGCAACCGTCTACGTCGTCCCTAGGACGTTCACGGCCGTGTGTATATCCAAGGAATCCCCTCATTGTCTTCCTAACGATCTCTCTTTCTCTTTCTTTTTCTCTCTCTCTTTCTCTTTCTCTCCTTTTCTTTCCTCTTTCCTCAACCGAGCTACCCGGGGTATTTCCATCTCCTTTCGATATTTTCTTTTTTCTTTCTTTTCTTTCCTTTTCTTCTCTTTTCTTCAAAGATATATCTTTTTCGTTCCTTTCCTTACCGAGAACCGTCCTAGAGAACGATATCTCATTTTTTTTCTGTCTTTTTTTTCTCCTTTTCTCCTTCATTTTTCTTTCGCACCTGCTGCCACGCAGCCTAGACCCGAGAACCCGACACAACGCATGGAATGTTTTCCTATCGTGGCTTCGAGCCTTCGTGTCCTTTTTATTTTTTTTTCCTCTCTTGTTTATGTTTTTTATTATTATCATTTTTTTCCTCCTTCTTCTTCTTTTCTTTTCTTTTTGTTTACTTTCGAAACGGTACAGATTATCTATCGATCGGGATAACACAGTAGAACTATTATATTTCTCTGATCCCCTTTTGAAAATCATCTACTACTATTCTCTCTCTCTCTCTCTCTCTTTATTTCCAAAGTATCTCTGTCTCTTGCGTCGTTGATAAGAGGAGAAGAAGGAGAAGGAACGAATATCTTCTCGGTGATATGATAATCGATTTTCTTTATCATCGAAGTACTCAGAATTTCAGTGGATTTACGCGAAACTTTTGGGATCCTCCTTAAACGAAGATCGAGCTAACCAACTGGTAAACTTTCTCGGTAAAGGAGTTGAGATAAGCTTTCGAGAAAATCTACGGGGAAAAGCTTTGTCGCACGCTTATCGTCGATAGAGAGGGGTTGTCCTTATGATTATTTTTATTCGTTATTATCGTCTCTTTCTTTATCTCATAAGTACGAGCTCGTGAAATCTCGTTCGATAACGCAGAGCTCGAGCGTTAAAAATCTGAATTTCGGTAGTCGCGCGCAAATAATTGCAACAGCGTACCGCTTTCGGCTAAAAAAAGAAAAAAAAGAGAAAAGAAAAATAATAATACGCGATTGTTACCTCTCTCTCTCTCTCTCTCTTCTTCGAAAATCCAAGTCATCTTGATAAGAGAACTTTGATAATGTCTTACGAGCGAACAAATTGTACGATTCATCCAACTAGCGAATTTCACTCGCTTCGCTTTCCAAAAGTTTTTCCATTACTTTTTATGTATATGTATATATGTACGTATACATATATTTTTTTTTTCTTCTTAGAAATGTTACGAATAGATGAAAAAGAGATCGTGGATTAAGATCGACTCGAGGAAATACTCGATAAAACGTATTATACACTTTCTCGAACTTATCGTTTGTGTTTTGACTCAACACTCAACGTTCCCGAGCATTATATAATATTATTTAAGTAAGAGAGAGAGAGAGAGAGATCATCATGCGTTAGAAGAGATCTCTCCGAGAGATCCCAGAAGAGCGCGGTTAGTTCTGACACGAGTTTACAACCGAACGAAGAAAACGAATGCTCGCGAGGCGTAGCATTTTCTTGCTTGCGAAAGTCAACGGTTTCTCGAAAAGTCGTAATAGTTAAAGCGAATTCAATCGATTCCGCGTAACGCGTCGCAGATATCTCGCGACAAATTAATTGAATTCCTACGTTAGATCGTGTGAGAAAAAACGAGCCTAGGAATTCCGTGCTCGCGAGCATGGATTCTTGTTAGCCCACGCGCGACAACGAGGCTCTAGCAGAAAGAGAGAGAGAGAGAGAGAGAGACTCTACTCCTCGAAGGTTCTCATCTTGGAGACGTCTTCTAACGTTTCCGCGGACTTTAACTCGTTCCATATCGAACTTTCATTCCTACTTTTATTTCTCTCTAAATCAAAAGAGAGACAGAGAGGAGAAACGTACGTGTATAACCAACGATTCGGATCGCGTGAACTTTTAATTAATATGACCAGGCCGGCGCGAAAACAGTTGGCGAGATTCGAATGGTTCGGAGGAGGAGATCGAGTGACGATCGCGTTCGACGATTGACATCGATCATCGGAAATAAACAATGAAAATAAACAACGAATTCGAGTAGAGATAGCCGCGAGAGAGAGAGAGAGAGAGAGAGAGAGAGAGAGAGAGAGAGAGGAGGAGGATATCGAAATCAAAATCGAAATCGAAATCGATATCGATATCGATATCGAAATCAATATCGATGAGGAAATTTTCGAGAAACGATTTTCCTGCGATGGCGAGAGACGACAACGATCCTAGTCGTCGTTCAAGACGGAGGTGTCTCTCTCGTGGCGTTGCATGAAAATAGCCGAGTGTACTTGGAATATCGTGCGGCCTACGCGGTAAGCATGCTAAAAGGCGTTCGTTCGGGTCGCATCGGCTCGAGAGAGAGAGAGAGAGAGAGAGAGAGGGAGAGAAAGAGAGAGAGAGAGAGAGATTGTACGCTCTTCGAGTAGAAGAGAAGAAAGAGGAGGAGAAGGTGGAGGAGAAGGAGGGAGGAGAGTCTTTCTCGGCGCTCGGTGGTCGGGAGGAGGAGGAGGAGGAGGAGGAGGAGGAGGAGGAGGGCTCGTGGTTCACCTGTCGTCATGGCAACGCCGCTTCGCCGCTCACTTGTTACTCCATCGGAATGGCTCGGCCCTCGGTCCTCTCTTCGCTCGCAGCATCCGTAGGAACGCGAACTGAACGCGAGTTACGATCTAGTCGTAAGAGAGAGAGTAAGAGAGAGAGAGAGAGAGAGAGAGAGAAAGAGAGAGATGCTAGTTTATCGCAAAGAGGGTAGTGGGAGAGAGGGAGGCAATAGTAGTAGACCGTGCGTTTCCGTGGGGCAACGCATCCGATAACACGAAAAGAAAAAAAAAAAAGAAAAAAAAGAAGAGAAGAGAAAATAAAAGAATAGAGAAAAGAAGAAAAAAATGTAAAAGAAAAGGAGAAAAAAGAAGAGCGCTTTAGTAATAGCTTTCGCCGCTTCGGCCCGACCTCGTCGATGCCTCGTGCATCACCCCCTCGTGCATCACGTTCGTGCACACGCTCGCATGTCTCTCTAGCAGCGTCTCTCGCTGGGTCACGTCGAAGACGAGCGCACGGAGGACTCCCGGATATACGACCAGAGCGTATCTCACGGCCACGATTTTATTCGAGTCGCGGCCGCCTGCCTGGAGGTCTAAAGAGGGTTTAAAGAAGAAGAAGAAGACTACTACGCGAAGACGAAGAAGACTACTACGACGAAGACGAAGACGACGACGACGACGACGAGCGGCGCTCTTCTCTTCGCTCCTCTCCTCTCCGTCTCTCTCGGCGCGCACTCGAGCAGAAGTCACTCTTTCTATTTTAAGCGACGTGCACTCGGACCCTCGCTCCAACGCAAGCGGCCGCGCATTCTCGATTTTCTACGTGTTGAGACGCGATGGACGACCAAGCTCTCTCTCTCTCTCTCTTTCTCTTTTTCCATATCTCTTTCTCTTTGTAACTCTTGACACATACACTCGCGCACTCGCGCGAAAGATCGATCTCTCTCTCTCTCTCTCTCTCTCTCTCTCTGTTTCTTTCCTTTTATATACTTATACATACATACATATATATGTATATAAATGTATATTTATATGTGTGTACGTACGTACGTACGTACATACGTACTGTCTCTCCCTTCCTTCTCGTTATCCACTTACGAGCGCGTCGATCTGTTTGCTATGCAAATCCCGTCCGACCGGCGCTGACGTAGACGGCGGCAACACCAACGCAGAAACGGGTCCGTTGACGATATCTCCTACTAACACACTTAACCGCTGCGCGGTTAGTCATTGCCCGCGGACGCGCACACGTAGAAAATGTAATCGGACGACGACGAGAAGGAAGGAGGTGGCGGAGAAAGAGGAGGGAGGAGGAAGAGGAGGATCGACGGCGTCGCGAGGAGAGCAGCAACACTTTCGAGGGAATCTCCTTCTTCTATCTTTCTCTTTCTCGCTCTCGCTCTCTCTCGTAGCACGTTGCGTTATCACAGAACTCTCTCTCCCTCTCTCTCTCTCTTACTCTCTTGTGCTTTCTCAACGTTGACACACGAACACACACTGCGTGCCGCTGACAGCTCGAGATGCCACCAGTGCTCACCACTACCCACCACTCAGCTTTTACTACTACTACTACTACTACAACTACTACTACTACTACACTACTACTACTGCTATTACTACTACTACTACTACTACTACTCTTACTACTACTCTACTACACTACTACTACTATACTACTACTACTATTACTACTACTACTACTAGTACTACTACTACTACTAGTACTACTACTACTACTACTACTACTACTACTACTACTACTACTACTACTACTATTAACAGAGCAGCAGTAGCAGCAGTAGTAGCAGCAGAACGACGTCGACGACACGTCCAACAGAAGCAGCACGAGCGGTAGTGCGAGACCAGCAGCAGCCAAGTCGAAACGCGGCAGCGCGAATTCTCTCCTCTCTTTTCTCTCTTTTTAAAAGCTACTACTACTACTACTACTGCTGCTGCTGCTACTGCTGCTGCTGCTGCTGCTGCTGCTACTAATGCTACTAATGCTACTACTGCTTGACGTCATCGGCGCCTAATCGCGAGACGTACTTGCCACACACCGTACGCACCCGTCTACGCAAACCGTCTGTGACCCTTCTTCTTCTTGTTCTTCCTCTTATGTTTTCCTTCTCTCTATCTTTATCACTATTTATCTCTATTCCGTGGAAGAGGATCACGCGTCACGAATCGTCGTCCTCTTCTCCCGCGGCTTCCAATAAAAGGAGAGAAGCATCCTCCTTTCGACGACCGGTGACGACGATATCGACGATGACGACGATAATAACGATTTTGATGTTGTTGACGACGATGACGACGATGATGATGATAATGACGACGTCCACCACCTCCTCCTGGATCGCGCCGTCTCACGTGTTCCTCCACCTCCAGCTTCTCCTTCGACACCACCTCCCACTCTCGTCCTCGCGCGAGACGTTCGACGTCCGTCGTACGTTCCTAGATTCATCGATCGAACGACGATCTCATCGATTGCTCACACTTTCCTTTTGATTCGATCACTCGGTAAACGATCAATTTCAAATAATCTTTTCTCTCTCTCTTCCTCTTCCTCTCTCTCTCTCTCTCTCTTTCTATTATATATCCCTCTCGTCGAAGAGAAGGAGCTGGCACGACAGTCGATCCGCGCGCTTCCGCCGGCCCGCTTCCACTGAGCAACGAAACCACCGAGCGAGAGCCGTTCACGCGTACCGGTTTTCTCGCTTCGAGCGTCGACGACCGCCGAGAACGGAACGGCACCAGCGCTCTCCTTCTCTTTCTTCGCACTTTACTACGTACGTCTGTCTAAAGGTCCTATGTCTGCTGTCGTCTACGTCTACGTCTACGTCTACGTCTACGTCTACGTCGTCGTCGTCGTCACCGTCAAGGAAACGGCGTCGTTGTTGTTGTTGTTGTTATTATCGTCGTCGTCGTCGTCGTCGTCGTCGTTGTCGTTTCTCCTCGTCTTCGTCGTCGTCGTCGTCGTCGTCGTCGTCGTCGTCGTCGTCGTCGTCGTCGTTATCGTCGTCGTCGTCGTCGTCTTCGTCGTCGTCGCCGTCGTCGACGACAAAGTCGAAGAGCTACGGAACGACACGCGCGCCTACTGCGCTGCTACACCTCCTCACAGCGTTGTTATTGTTGCGTAACTGGCGGCTTGTGTGTGTAGCCTGCCTCTGAGAGGTCGCGAGCGACGGAGAGTCGTGGGTGAGCCAGTGGGCGATCGACGACCATACGAAGAGTGGGGATATTACCGAGTGCGCCTACTACAACGAGAGGGGGAAGAGAGCGCGCGAGCAGTGCGCCGTCTGGCGTGCCTGCCGACAGTCTACTGCTTTCCGAGAAGCACGAGGCGATTCCGTGTATCGAGCGCACTTCCCTCCCCTTCCCCTCCCTCTCCTACCATTTCCCTCTCTCTTTCTCTCTCCCTTCACGACCGAGGAGGATCCGCGATGACGAGCGAGAGAGAGAGAGAGAGAGAGAGAGGGAGAGATTACGAGTACGACGGAGAAACCTTCCTTCAGGGACGACGAGCTTACTATTACTCTCCTTACGAGTATTGTCCCCTCTCTCTCTCTTTCTCTCTCTCTCTCTCTCTCTCTCTCTCTCTCTTTTTCTCTTTTGAAATTCATTTGCTTTAATCGTTGTAATCGACTCATTTTATACCTTACTCTAGAACACGTTCGTGGCTCCTCTAACCGTGGCCTTGCACCCTTCCTTCCCTCCTTCCTTCCTTCCTTCCTTCCTTCCTTTAAGAAACTAGAAAAACAGAGACGATCATCGCGACGTAATAATCGGAGACACCCCGAGGCTATTCCGAGCGAGAATCCTCGCGATTAACGATCGAGATCGCTTTGTACGCCGGTCTATTTTTATACGAGTCCCAGAGCTATTTTTGGCGGTAAATTTGAAGCCAGAGGAAGACGATCGTAATCCGCTTTATTTATCCTGGGCCCGTAAAAGCCAAGGACAAACGTCCGTCTCTCTCGTATCGTCGTACTTACGTACTCCTCCTCCGCGTTCCGCGTACTTCGAACTTCCTTTTTTTTTCTCTTTCTTTTCTTTTTCTTTTTTTCTATCTTTTTTTCTTTCGTTTCTTTTTTTTTTTTTGTTCGAGGACGATCAGGGTTTATATCCATTAGATAGGCGTAATCTTCCTACGTCATCCGTCCGTCCTTTTTCCTTATCGAAAGAGCAAAACTTTTGTCTCGGACTTTGTTCCCAAATCGTACGATCGTTTTCGCGATCGCGTTCGATGAATATCGAAAGAGGACAAGAACTTTTTTGCGACTACGATCGTCTTCCTTGGAAACTTTCTCTCGCTTTTCTATCATTTCTCTCTTCTTACTCTTACTTGTTTTACCAAGCCTGTAATCATCGTAATCTGTCCGTCCATATAAATTTGCTATAAAAAAGAAAAAAAAAATATATATATAGACAGAGAGAGAGAGAGAGAGAGGAGAAACGAAACGAAACGAAACGAAACGTTCTTTCTTACTCCGTGTCTCTCCGTTAGTTGGCCAGCTCGCAATAACGAGTCATTACCTATTTATGAATGGGTGTGTACTATAAGCGCCGAGCAAATTAGCGTAATTTCGTTGTAACGCTATAAAACATCGCGAGAAACACGAGCGTTATTTCCAAAGAATTAATAGATCGTTACTCGGAAGAGTTATCGTCGTTCGCGCTCGGCTTCTCCTTTCTTGCGTTCCATATACACATACGGATATGTACATACGTACATAGGTAGATAGATACTTGGCTATTCGCGTAAATACGTCGCGTTTCTTTCATTATACGAGTATATATCTATCCAGCGAGACAGGAAGAAATTAAAATTCATTCGAAGGATGATCGTCCAACGACGATTTCAAATAGCTTCGTTCCGTCTCTATTCATTCCCAGCGCATCTTCCGTAAATGTTACATCGTAGAATTCGTAGAAGGTGCGTAGATGGTATACGGCCATTAACCGTTCGCGTATTCGCGAGAGTGGATATGCGAGTCGTATTCGTTGAATTCCAATTTCAACCTTCCTCGTTCCACATACCACACGCTTTGCTTAAACTTATACTCCTTGTCTCTCTCTGTCTCTCTCTGTCTCTCTCTCTCTGAATGGGCACGCTCTTGCCTCTCCGTGTGCTACTACGCGAGTAGTAGGGACACTTGAATGGGATCACGATCGTAGAAAGATCGCGACTGGCTCTACCACCACCCGACTTTGGAAGTAAGGATCGTTGTCTCTTCGATAATAAGAAATTCCTTTGGAGACGAAGGAGTAGTTGGTTGGTTCGTACTTGAAAAATGAGAACGATTACCGAGACGCGCGACCAGCTGCAAAGAGCACACGAGTGTATCCTTAGGAAAAACTCGCAAGACCGTCTCGGAGGAGTCGACGATTCCCTCGGCGACTTCCGGTATCCACGACGAGTAAAAGACGAGGCTGCGCGCTTTGAAAGAGGAACAAGGATCGCTAACAAGTACTCGGAGTGGTACTTTGCGCGTAGTAGTAGTGTAGTAGTAATGTAGTAGAACGCGCACATCTATACATACGCACACATATATATATATATTCAACATAAGACGCCTATAGGTTTCTCGTATTGCGCACGGCTGCCATGTGACGCGCGCGCTCCGAGTGTGTGCTATAGCGTGCGGCTGTGAGTGCCTGGCTTCGTCCATACGTACGTATGTTTGTTCGTTCGTTCGTTCGTTCGTTCGTTCCTTCGTTCAGGCCGGCTTGCAAGCCGCAGAGAAAGAGAAAGAGAAAGAGAAAGAGAAAGAAAAAGAAAGAGAGAGAAAAAAGAGGAGACGGGAAACGAAAGGTGCTGGCAGCGGTGGTGGGGGTCTTTCTTGGAATGTCCCGCTGTCTCGGCCGAACGACGGTCCGGCTCCTCCGGAACTCCAACGCGCTGCTGGAACAGCCATCGGGTTCTTTTAGGGCCGACCGGTTGTCTCTCCCTCTTCCTCTCCGACACCCCACCACGAATCGGGCTGCGCCGCCGAGAGAGGAGCTCGCACACGTTTACCCCAGGCTTCTCTTACCTGCTTCGTTTGGAAACAGGGTGGAGGAGGAGATGGTGGAGAGGAGAGGAGAGGAGAGAAGAGATGGGGTGAGGAGAGGAGAGGAGAGAGGCGAGGAAAGGAGCGAAGAAGAGAAAGAGGAAGGGGAGAGCACACCAGCCAACAGATCTTTCCTTCTCTCCGTTCGCTTCGTCACGACTCTTACGTTCGCCTTTCAGACCCGTTCTCCGACATCGTTCTCCGACCCCCTCCCCTCCCTCGGCTGACTCAACGAAGGACGTTCCCTCGAATTTTAGGACCTTCCTCCCTTCCCTTCCTCCCTCCTTCCTTCCTTCCTTCCTTCCTTCCTCTCGTGTTTACGAATAGGATTTCCCGAATAAACGTTCGGTAGTGCGCTAACCTCCCAAAGGTTAGTACCCTTTCGTTAAGTTTCCCTTTGCACGTCGAAAGAGAGCATTCGTATTTTATTTTAAACTGACACCGATCGATCGATCCTTCATCGATATTTCGTCGATCACTTTTCCAAGCATTCTTTATCTCGCGAATCTCGTATTTCTCGATCGGCACGGATAAACCGTTCGCGATATCTCTTTTGTCGAACGTTTAGTCGTCGCCTCGCGATTGAACATCTCGCGTATGCACTCGGTGTATACGGCCCTGTCCCGCCGCCCTGACGATCAACGAGGCCTTCCGCCTGCTTCCCCCACCCCTCGGCACGCGGCTTCTCCACATCAGCGTGCTCCGTATCTCGTACTATTCTCCGCTACGTCCCTCTAACCCCACTTCCTTTCTCTCTCTCTCGTACTTTTGGATCGGTAGGAGTCTCTCCTTCTCCTTCTCTTTCTCCTCCTCATTTTTCCCGCTCCCAAGCTCGTTCTACCTCCGTCCTTATCCGTATCTCGGCACTTCTCGCGTCCTTTACCGCCTATCTCTTGGTTACATATATAGACAGACGGATTTGCACGGCGCCGTGTCGTCGAACGCTCCTGTATCTCGAAGGAGACACGTCACCGCTTCGGGTCGGTTCGACACATACGGAAAGAGAGAGAGAGAGAGTATGTGCGTGTGCGCGTGCGCGCGTGCTAACGCTATCAATAATGCATATTGTATATATTTCTTTTTGTCTTTTCGAACAACAAAGTCACGTAGAAAGCGAGGAATTTAAATTCGCGGTCATTGCATTAACTACTTCAACTTCTTCTTCTCTTTTTACCACTTCTACTTCTATTTCTATTTCTACTTCTTTCTCTCCCCCCCCCTCTCTCTCTGTCTCTGTCTCTGTCCGTCTGTCTCTTTCTCTCTCTCTCCATTTTCGAAAGTTCGACGCGATTTTTTCCGTCTCTTTTTTTTCTTTTCAGCTATCGCCAAGTTCATTTCGAAGCGCGTTAAGATCGTACGATCTAAAGAAAGGGAGAAGGAGGAGAGGCAACGTTCTCGATAACTCCGATATTAATTCCGCGCTTCTCGACTTTATCGTCGAGCAAAATCGTTACGACGACGACGACGAAGACGACGAAGACGACTTCTCGGTGTTATTTAACGCGAAAGTTTCGCAATCCTGCGAGTCGCTTCGTCGACTAGATCGACAACATCGTGCCGAGTTCCAGTCGTAAGTACGGACAATGTATACTCGATAACTGAGTCACTAGTATCCAAGATATCTTACCCATAGACACACATATCTGATATCCTCGACCGTCGTCTTTTACTTTTCGAATGAAAAAAAAAAAAAAAAATACATTCAAAATTGCAAGTGTTAAAACGATTGTCCGTGACATTATCTCTGTGGTTATCTCCGATCGAACGCATCGATCGATAGTTTCGACGAAAGATATATTGAATCGTAAAAAGAAAAAAAAAAAAGAAAAGAAAGAAAAATTTTTGTTCGTTAAACAACGTCGTACCTCGTGCGTGACAAAATGTTCCCCTGTAATTACTGCTACATAATATACCTATTACGTAATATGTATCTACCTACGTATTACCACGGCTTGTGGATGTTAACTCTCGAGGTCGAGTTCGATTTAAAAACATCGTGAAAGGTCAACTTACACCGTAATCAAACACTTCTTTTTCTTATTACGTTACACAATTTTTGTTTGTAAACTTCTCGCGAGGCCTCAGTCTTTCACGAGTGTTCGAATCGAAAGGACCAGAAGAGAAGTCTTGATATAATTACGATAGAGAATAAATTCAAAGTTGTAAACGAATGATATCTCGTTTCTTTCTTATTATTAGATTCGAAAAGATGGAGGAAGGAAAAGATCGAGATGATCAATAGGCTCGTCGTAATCGTCGTAATCGTCGTAATCGTCGTCGTCGTCGTTGTCGTCGTATCACGGGACCGTGACAGCTGTACGATGGAGTCCCTGAGAACTCGAGGAAAGTGGAAACGTAATTCCGACATAACTTTCTCGGAATGCTTTTATTAAAACTGTAAAAGCTTGGAATTCGACGCTGTAAAAGTCGACTGGTTTAGTTGCGATAGAAACAGAGAAATTTTCTTTTCTCCATCTGCTTATGTAAAGAGGAATGAATAGTAGCGTTTGAGGAGAGAGAGAGGGGGTAGCAGGAGGGAGGGGAAGAAAGGAGATAGATAAAGATGGAAACATCGAAACTCGTTGGTAATAACGAAGCCGATGATCGTACCTGCGCTGACCATGTCGACAAATCCAAGGAAAGGTGTAAGAAGGGCCAAGTCTCTCGGTAGAAGAGATGCATGAGGAGGCAACGCGTTGCAAGCAGGTACGTAGTACGTCGACGTAGAGAAAGAAAGAGAGGGGGAAAGAGAGAGAGAGAGAGAGAGAGAGAGAGACAGACAGAAGGTTCCTATCGTGTAACCGCGTGCCACGAGGAGCGAGCACCTGTTGGCTGCTCGTGTACAGCTTTTACAGGGAATTCCTTGGTCTCTCTGTGCTCGCGCGCACCATCGGACTTTCGACCAAGAAACGAAACGTGTTCTTTGCTTCGCCTTGGAACGGATATTTCATTGCATTCGACGTGACACATGTAGGTAGGTATGTATGTATGTATTTATGTATAGGTATGTTATGCATTTATTTACTACCTACATTGATACCGTATATAATGTTATTATATAGGTGTATGTAAGTAAGTATATATTTACATATACGCGCACGCTTCTCACATGCACAACGTCGTACGTGTTCCGTCTACGATAGAACATAACGTCATAGATCTAATCGCAGATAGTTAGGATTTCCGTTCGGTCGATTACCGTCCGCGTGTAATATGCATCATCATTTTTCGATCATTATCCTTTAGTTTTTTTCCCCTCGAGCATGTGCGGATCGTTCGTCATGTCATCTAGTATCTGATACGTCACTTGGAACTAGTATATACGTAAACGTCCAATTAAACGTGCCAAGTTCGTTCGCATCATTCGATTCTCTTTTACGTTCTCCTTGTTTTACGTCGTTCGAGTTACGGGGGAACTACCTATTTGCGAACTTTAATTTCCCCGTTAATCTCCTTTCTTTTTTCTTCTCTCTTTCTCTCTTTTTTGTCGTCATCGAATATTTTTGCTTTTTCAATCGACGTACTTACTGCGCGCTTGGTCTTTCCCTATACGTTAAACTTTCTAATTGTTTGGAAAAAAGGGAATTCGTATCTCCCCTTTCCGTATATATTTTCAAAGTGTTTGTCAACACTCGCGTAAGATTAGAGATCCGGAGACACAAGATGTATGCGTGTACGCCTCTGTGTTTGTGTTTATTTCGGTTACGAAGACGTACGAGACGTCGTCGTCGACGACGCGAAAGAATAATCGAAGAAGCGTAGTTTCTTTTAGAACGCAAACTGTTCTCGATCTTCTCTTTTCATCCATCGTATAGTTTCCGTTTCTAAGCGATAACTACGAGATGACGGAGAAGAACGTGCGAGCTCACGAGAAAGGCTTATGTACGACCAATCGAACAACGCAACGAACATTTGCGAGCGTGTTTGCGATGAAAATTGCATCGTCACGGCCTATCGAAGACCGCTATGCTACGATATTTAATCGAACGAGGTTTCATCCATCATTTATCGGCTGATAACAGAATATAATTAGTATATTAAGCAAGAATAATAATTTTTACACACACACACATATATATATAAATAAAACAGATTAGATAGGATCGACTAAGTGTAACATATAAAAAGAAGAAATATTTTTAAAGAGTTTGCCTAACATCGATCGTTTAAAAATGATTTCTTTCACGAGCTCTTAAAATATATTTTTCTGCAGATCCCGTGTAACAGAAGAAGAACTCGGCAACGTGAATCGGCGAACATGAAAAAGCGTTGGAAAATAATTCGATGAGTCAACGTATCGAAAAATTTCAAAGACGTTGGCAGGACGTTTATAGCGATTCAAGCGTGCACGTTTAACATTCTTATACGTCGCGTATGAATCGTAAAAATCTCTCTTGTTTGAATAAAACGAACGATGCGAAAAATGAAAAAAAATTATGCGGTCGGGAACTCGATTTGTAACGCATGATGCGTTATCATGTGTCGTCAGCAATATGTGTTTACGCACAATACGATTTCTTACCCTCGTTTATTAACGAAGCTTTAATTAGTCTCGAAGAAGACGACGAAGACGAAGACGAAGACGAAGAAAAAGAAGAAAAAAGAAGAAGAAGAAAAAGAAAAAAAATATTTTATCTAGGGAGCGTAAGAGTAAGCGTAGCAAAAGGTGGGGAAATCGCTAATACGATATGATGGTATATAAGTACTTACGTTAAGAGTACGCGAGAGATGATATCCCAAGAAAAAGAATAAGAAAAAGAGAGGAAAGAGAGAGAGAGAGAGAGAGAGGGAGAGAGGGGAGAGAAAGCAGGCTACGTAAATAAAGCACGTTGTCATTCGTGTGATCCGCTTCTAATATATTGTCTCGTGTTGGTCTCTTCCCTTATCATTCGTTTCATTATTTTTTTTGTCTCTCTTTTTCTCTCTCTCTCTCTCCCTCTCATCTTCTTTTATGGCTCACCCCTTTAGCTTCTTTTATTCGTTCTCGTAGAAAATTCTCCCTTCCTAAAGAACTTCTTTTGTTCTTCGTTTTAGATGTATCTATATCTTATACGACTACGTATATAAGTTTGTGTATGTGTATATATAGGTAGATAGATAGATAGATAGATAGACAAAAGGAGAGAGAGAGAGAGAGATAGAGATAGAGATCGTTTGCAGATATAATGTTTACACGATATTATCAACACGGGAAAATTGATTTATTCGATTAAACGATATCTCGCACAACGTTGCATGTTTCAAGAATTGCAAGAATGCAAGAAAAGAAATTGAACGAACGTCGAGTGAGTTCATTCGGTTCATTCATTATGCAATAACTGTCGTCGACGATGAAATAATAAGAACGCAGTAAGCATCGTTATAAAGAAAAGGATGCGTTTGTTTTCCCGCCAGTAACTCGAAGCGCCACGAAGTCCACGTGACCGGGTGACACGTGACCTTCCTATCTTTCGTAGAAATGGACGATAGAACGTGGAAGGATTCGATCGAAATTCGAATGAAAAAATAATGGACGACGAATATAAATTTTTCTTTTTTTTCTTTCGTCGTAGGATATCGTTTAAACGATAAAATAAAATGAATCGTCCATTACGATTCATCTTCGTAATTTTTTTTTTTTTCACGAGCTACCATTCAAAAACAAAATGTCCTTTCACCGACTCGAGAGACAATCATTTTTAGACGTAGGTACGCGTAATCGCAGGTACGCCTCTTCGTAATTTTTCCTTCGATGGTACATGCACTGACGTTAGAAAAAACGCTTTTGTGCACCGTCCTGGAGAAAAGCCAAGTGTCGTGCCGTTGAATTTTGCGACGCGTTCGACAACGTCACCTTCGTCGTACTTAAATTCCATCGGATACAGTTAGCAGAAATTATCCACGAAGTCGAATGACTCTGTGAAACTCGACTTTTTTTTTTCTTTAATATGCTCGATTCATTACTCTCGGCGTAAAACAACGAGAGAAAATTATAGATAGCTAATGAAAAAAAGAGTTAATTAGAACGAACGAACGAAGTCTGATTTAGAGAATAATCGACGAAGAAAACTCGAGGCGGTATTATCGATCGATCCGTTTCTCGATATAAATATCTAATAAAAATAATTCTTTTTTTAAAAAATTTCTTTTCAAACGTAATATCCCAGGAAGAGAAAGGATCGAATTTTCTTCTAAAGTTAATACGAAAGATTTTCGCGATGACTAGTTACATTCCCAGGAAATTTATTCGGCTTTGAAACGTGTCTCATCGTCCGTGTTACCTGACAAACGTCACTCGCCCGTCCAATTATTTTACACTCTAAGAACCCGAGTTGACACGGAGTTGCTGGTCCGTCGACGACGGCGAATTTCCTAGATCTACATAGAAGTAGAAGGCTAGTAAGGCTAAAAACAGTTGCCACAGTGAAAATAGGTGTCTAACGACGGGGTGTCGGTGGTGAATATTTAACGGGCGACCTCGTTGGAAAACTGGGTGTTATCCCTATCGTATCTTTGCTATAAAAAGATGTCGAGTTTGTGTGGCTCGTAAAAAGCAATCTCATCGATCTTGTATTTTCTCTTCCTTTTTTTTTCTTCCTTTTTTTCTTCTTTCTTTTCTTTCTTTTTTTTTGGTCCCTTTTTCGTTTCCTTCTCGTAGGTGTTATCCCGCGAAGAAAGTAGGTATTATAATTTATTCAATACCGTGTTTTCATTTTCGAGGAAACGTCCTCGCTATAATTAATCGGTCAGAAAGATAAGTGCAGATAATTGCAAACTTTGTACTCGTTGTTGCGAATGCAATTACCTTAGCGAGAGATAAGAGGAAAAGAGAAAAAGAGATAGAGAATTTTATTCGTAGACTGTGAGATCCCGATAAGTTCTTCAAAAAAAAAAGAAAAAAAAAATAAAGAAAAAAAAAGAAAAGAAAAATACACACACGTACACACGTACGCACACAGACGCGCATGCACACATACGTGGTGTTTTCTCGTCCGTCACGATATTCCGAAGGAAGAAAGAATAGATTTACATTACATTGACGTTTCTTCGAATAATTACGACATTACCTACGTTATCTTAAATCGTGAGAGATCGATACTTCGCTGTGTAGATTTCCGTCGTTTCTTCCTCTTCTTTTTTTTTTTAAATATATATTCTTTTTCTCATATTGACAAAAAATAAAATAAAAAAAAAGGAAGGAAGAAAATAAGAAGGATGCAGATGCATTTTTTTTTTAAAGCTTTAAAGAAGAATTTGTCAAAAAATTTGTATGATGATGGGGGGAACAAAAGGGAATGAAAAAAAAAAGAAAATATCACATCGATTTACATAAAGATGAAAATCAAGTTTCGTTGCGTTGCTTCGCTTTGCTTTGCGTTGCGTTGCGTTATGGTTGCCGTTTTGTTCGTTGCCGCGTCACGATGGCGACGTTGGTAATATCTACGTAAAGAGAGAGAGAGAGAGAGAGAGAGAGAGAGTCGTCGGGGCAATATGTTAATCGTTCCACTCGCTTGCGCCTCGAATTAACTCGACTCTGTTTACCCTCCCCTTTCCCTCGTAAGCCCGCGTGATTCATCGTGCACGTCGTTGTTGTCATCGTCGGCTTCGCGGCGTGTCGTTACCTCGATAAGATTTTTTTTTCTTTTTCTTTTTTCTCTTTTTTTCTTTCTCTCTCTCTCTCTCTCTCTCTCTCTCTCTCTCTCTCTCTCTCTCTCTCTCTCTCTCTCTCTCTCTCTCATAAGTCCTCGAAGATCGATGGATACGCGACGTCCACGAAAGATTGCAAGGTAGTAATCTTACAATTAGAGAATGCGTTTTCTTATCTTTTTTCTCCTCTTTTTGAAGTTTTTATATGTCATACGTTACGTGAACAAATAAGTTTAAAAAAGAATGACGTCAATGACAAACAATTAGCCCTTGAAAAGTCTTCTTTTTCTTTTCTTCTTTTCTTTTTATTTCAATGATATATTGGATATGGTAGATACGCTTTGATGAAAACCAAACGTTTCTAAGTTGTGAAATATCGTAGTAGTAAATAGAGGAATCATTGTTGACGTAAGATCGTGCTTTTCCGTTTGGAAAATAATGATTCTCGCGTGAAACGCCCACGGATTTTGCGAGTAAATCGTAAATTATATAGAGGTACCTAGGTATTCTCTCCTTTTCGTTTCCTCCTTTCATTTTGTCTCTAAATATCCTTTTACTCCTTTTCTCTTTTTCCTCTATACCTCTCCAGGCTCTTGTTCTTCTCCTTCATCCTATTCATCTCCCTTCGCTCGATCCTTCGTCACTTTTCTATTCACTCTCATCCTCAGACTCGTAAAGCTCCCAAGAGAGAGAGAGAGAGAGAGAGAGAGAAAGAGAGATCGGCTTTGCAACTCTCCTTTTCCCTCTCGGCCAACGTACCTTGATAACATCATGGTCTCTATTCCACTTTTCTTTTTTCTTTTTTTCTTCTTTTTTTTTTCGACGATTTACGACCGCTTCTACGCAGAGAACATACTCGCACGAAATAAAAAAAGCGAGACGAGAGGGTGAGCCAACATTCGGCCAAGGGTCGTGCGAGAAGATCGTACTTATCATGCATACGCAGAAGCAGTATCCCCGTTAAGGCCGTCTTGAAATATCTAAGTGCGTAATTATGATTTATTCGTAGAAATTTTGTTTTCTTTTTTCTTTTTTCTTTTTATTATTTAAAATCATAACAATTAACAGAATTCACTGACGCCTCATTGACGTTTGATATTGATTTAATTTTATACGATTTCATCGATCACGATCGATTATCCAATTTGAAGTTTTCTACCGCACGAATCGAACATGCGGGGATTTCCATGAACGATCTTAGAAGGTATACATAGGTGAGAATCTTAGATAATGATATATCTTAAATGATATAATAATTTACGAGATTCACTGGCGTTTCTCACGTTTGATATCGATTTAATTTTATACGATTTCATCGATCGCGATCGGTTATCTAAATTAAAGTTTTCTACTGTAAGAATAAAATATGCACGAATTTTCATGAACGATCTTAGGAGAGTATACATAAGTAACAATCTTAAGAATTCAGTCGAAAGGAGACGTACCTTATCGGTATTAAATAAAAAGTAATACAACGATTAGGAAGATAAAGAGATCTTATCGTTAACGACGCTCTGTGTAATACGTAATCTATCTTTCACTCGGTTCTCCTCTCTTTATCGTTCTATTTGCAAGCGACTTCATCGAATGTCGATGAGTCATCGTTGTACATCGACAACAGAGTACGTTTCCCATCGAGAGATTTGCCCGCTGATATACGTATATCACGCGTAAGGTACAATCATAGATAAGGGTATTCTCTCGATGACGCGGCAATGTGTTTTGGCAAATAAGTGAAATGTAAATAGTTACGTGCAAGAGAGATTATTGCATTAGAGGAAGAGAGAGAGAGAGAGAGAGAGAGATAGCCGATAGTTCTTGTATATATATATATATATATATTTTTTTTCCTTAGTTAATCCTTGATAATTACCAAGATAGTTAGTTATCGCAAGATTTTTCAAGTCGAATACGAGTGCTTCTCGGTAAAATCCTATTCGTCAGATTTTATCGTTGATAAAACATTTTTCATTTATAGACAAAGAGAAACGTTGCTGAGAAATACGAGCTACTGAAATAATAATACTAATACTACTAATAATAATAATAATGATGATAGTAATAATATTAATGCTAATGATAATAATGATATGAAAAAGGAAAAGATAGAATTTGCACTGGTCGAGAATTAAAAGAGAAAGAAAGAATTTTGTCGTACGTTCGTCCTTGCTTTAACGTTGCATGCTCGTTCCACGATAAGAGTCAATTGGAGCAGGGGAGAGGGATAAAAGAGCAAGGACGAGTACTAGTGTTACAACTGACAAGCATGCTGGATGATTTAATGACTTGGTGCTCGGATTTAAATAGTAGAAACGCTCGAGCTATATACGATGCCTTGAGGAGACACGAGAGAACTCTCTAAGAGATCATTCATCTTTCTTATACGAAATTGCTTCCGTAATATAGACGATGATTGCTTTGTGAAAAAGAAAAAGAAAAAGGAAAAGAAAAGGAAAGTAGAAGAAAAAAAACATGTATAACGAGAGAAATAGTTAATTAACGTAACAAAACGAAATTTTCGTTTCGTTAGTTAATAGGATTTAATTAAAAATGTTCTCCTTGGAAATTTCTCAAGAAACCGGAGGCGTTTCTTGTCGGGAGAATAACGTCAGAGAAAAAAGAAAGAAAGAAAGAAGAAGAAGAAGAAGAAAAAGAAGAAGAAAAAAGAAGAGAAGAGGAAAAGAAGATTAAAACAAAAAAAAAATTGTGCTTCGTGTGCATCGGAAGGTCGAAGGTTGTTTCCTTCGGTTTCATAAGACCCTTTAAATGGCGGGTACCATAAGCACGGATCGGAGCAGTAAATTACGCTATCGAGAACCAGAAGGGACTCCCGATTCGTTTCATCCCTTCTCTACCTACTTACTTTCTTTCTTTCCTTCCACCGGTCTCTCATTTACCTGGTGTTGTTGTTCGTGTTGGAACTACGATCAGACTACGAGGAGAAGGAGAAGGTTGGAACTCAATGAAGGGATCCACTAAGGTTCGGGCATCGTACGCCTTACATCTGCCACGCTTCATCGAAGACAAAGACCTTTGGGTTACCCTTAGGGTCTCTCCTTCCAAGTTATTCCGGAAAAATCCCCAACTTTTTCTCCGAATTTTCTAATTCGTAGTCTTCGAAGATTTTAGGAAAAAGGGATCTCTTTTGTCCCTTCTCTCTTTCTCTCTCTCTCTCTTTCTTTCTCTTTGTTCTCATGCTTTCTTTCCTCTCTATTCTGAGAATATTATTTTTACTTAAGTCAAAGTTGATATACGATCGTGAAAATAGCTTTTAATAAAAGTTATTTTCACAAATTTAAAGTATATTCCTTTAATTTATTACCGATAGGAGGGATCGCCATTTTTGTTCCCATATTTTCGTTATCGCGAGAAAAATTATAACCGTTCTCGTTTCGACTTTACGCGCGGTGATATACATAGATATCGTAGGTCATGACGTTAATTATTAAAATTAAATTATATCTCGGCGATTTTCCCCGATGCACTTTGGATTTATTTTATAATGCATGATTAGTGTCTATAGATAAATGGAGTTATCGATCGAAGAAAACTCTACTTCCTGATTAGTCTATGGAAATTTTTAGTGCATAGGTATATATTTGTCGTATTGTGCCAATTGCATATATAAGCAATATATATATATATATATATATATATATACATATACGTATATATATATATATATGTTGATAAGAACTCAGTTGGTCTTATTGTTGTAGAAGGAAACGATCTTCGACGAAATGAATCGTCCATCATTAGAAACTCTATAAAACGATAGTAGGTAATTTCACTCCCTCGGCAAACATTGTACGAGGATTAAAGTGTTTAACATAAACACGAATGCTCTTTTATTATCGACAATCGTTTTATTTCGCCACACGCTCGTTAAGAAATATACGATCGTTACGTAGTTACGTACGTACATAGGTAATACTTATTTACTTCTGTACGGTCTTACGTACCGTAAAGTAATATATAGTAAGTAGGTACGATTTAACGGACGCGAGAGACGTCGCGTTTTCATCGATTCGCATTCGAGATAAAAGATATTGAATTTTCCAGAATCGATTTATCGTTCGATATTAATCACGCGAGACTTACACGTGACTCCGGCGAGGTAGAGAAATCGATAAGCTTAAGAAATTTTCATCGGTGGCATGGAATCCCGATTATCTTTCGTTAATGGCACTGCTATATGTATAATATAATATATTCGAAAAGCGATATGGCAAAAAGTTTTATAAAAATAATAACCGGACGCGCGATAATGAGTATCTTACTGCCGGCCTGCTCTTTATCCTGTCGCGTAGGTGGAGTCGCTTCTCGTTTATGTACTTTTCTCTTTGCCAACGGACGCTGTTTGTGTTAGTAGTGTGTGCATTGATTCGAGTTCGCGTATACAGGGTGTCTCGGGCGAATGATGAGTATGTAACGCTATAGATATGTAGATAAGACTATGGAAAAGAAAAGAAAAGGAAAAAAGAAAGAGAAGAAAAGAACGAATCGTTGTTTATTAAAATTGCAAAGTTTTTGATACGAAACCCACGTCGACGGTAGTCATAGTGTCGTAATAATAGTCGAGATAAAAAGCTTTTTATTTATGAACTATCACGATCGTAAGGTATCTACCTTTCGAAAGGCCATTTGTATTTTTCTCAAGGAGTTACGTACCGTAAGAGACTCGTGCACGCGATCGATAGATCGGTGGTAGATCGGTAGATCGGTAGATCGCCGGGAATCGTCGAAGCGATTCATTAGAATAATACATTGCGCGAATAATGCATTGTTCACGTTCTTATCGTTCGTGAAGGGAACTGTAGGTACGTCGTGATCTCAGCCGGTCTGACATAAGTATATACATATATATACGTACGTACATACATAGGAGATATATCGAGTCATACGAGTAGGAAGGCATAGGAGACGATCTCTCTCGGATGAGACACTCGTGTTTGTCACCGACTAATAATCGCTGCAAGCGGTTGCGTCTGACGAATCATAGGCCTCGGATTCTACCAGAGCAAGTTCTACCACTTTGCATCGTGGATCGTTCTTGTATGGGTTGAACAATGCTGTCGGTCGAGAGAGAGAGAGAGAGAGAGAGAGAGAGAGAAAGAGAAAGAGAGATAAAGATAGGTAGAGAGTAAAGAGGAGAGAGAGAGAGAGAGAGAGAGAGAGAATAAAGAGAATAGAGAAAGAGATAGGGTGAGAGTAAAGAGAAGAGAGGAAGAGAGAGAGAGAGAAAATCTTGTGGAAGATCGGGTTAGGTAGAAGAGAGAAGGTGGAGGGAGAAAGAGGAAGAAGGAACAGGGTGGGTCGCTCGCAGAAAGCTGCGGTGGTGGGAGGGAAGATGCGATATAGAAGGAAGAGAAACGACGGAAGAAAAAGAAGAAGGGTGAGGAGGGGACGATAAAGGGGACCGGGAGAATAATAATAAAGAGACAAGGAGGCAAGATAATGTACGGCGCCGTTCTGCCGTCCATTCATGCTTTTTACTCGTTAGCGGTCGGAACTCGTAGACTGGCCAACCTCGTCTCACTTTGCCTCACCTGTCGGCCTGGCCTCTCTACTTTTCTCTTCTTCCTTTTACTCTCTCTTTCTCTTTCTCTCTCTCTCTTTTTTCTTTCTTTCTCTTTTCCTCTTATTCTTCTTCTTCTTCTTCTTCTTTCTCCCTTCGTCCTCTCTCTCTCTCTCTCTTTCTCTCTTTCTTTTTCTTTTTCTATTTCTCTTTCTCTTTCTCTTCTTTGCTCGATCTAATCGTCGAACAACTCGTCTGCATGTTCTACCGAAGCTTCTTCTTCCTGCACGTGCAGGTAGAGAACGTTTCCATGTGCAGGAAATACTCTCGTACTCGTCTAGCTAAACTTTGCACGTATATACGTACGTATGTTATGTATTAGATTTATATACATACGCATACGTATACTATGTATAGATTGTAGATACATCGTATACGTATATATTCCTGATTAATGCAGTTTTGCATGTGCAATTCGCGAGCAAGGGCAGCTTCTACGTGTGCGGTTCTAGTCTCTTTGGTACGATGAAAAGTAGTCGACCTCCTCGCACGCCTTTATTCCCTCTCTCGTATATACATATATATATATACATATACATATACACACACACATATATATATATTTCATACATACATAATATGTACGTACGTACTTGCGTACTCGTGTATCTATGTACGCAAGACACATCTTGCTCTCATCTCAACTAGCAAGATAGAAGATCCAGTTCGTTCTGAATTACGAGAGACGGATGATGACTTAACTCTCTCTCTCTTTCTCTCTCTCTTTACCTACCTATCTATCTATCTATCTATCTATCTATCTATCTATCTATCTCTCTCTTTTCCTATCTTTCTCCAACTTCGACTTTTGTATATTTTTCTTTCTCACTCGAGTAATCGCTTAATCCTCCTGCGTGTTTTACCAGAGGCCAAAGTATCCGAGAAGTAAAACAGAGATAGAGAAATAGAAACTACAAATACATTTTTTAGCGTCGTTATCCGAAATGGAGCTTGTAAAATCTTTCCGCGATATTTATTAAGAAACGAAACTTTCCACCGATGAAAATATTTATTAGATATCTCGTGCGAATTCGTTCTCTTGGATCGTTCGATATTTATCTCTTTATCCTTCCTAACTCTTTATTAACGCAATGCGAGAGAAAGAAAGAAAGAAAGAAAGAAAGAAAGAAAGAAAGAAAGAAAGAAAGAAAGAAAAGGGCTCGCAATGGGCTCTTAGATTTGATTTTATATTAAATTTGATAGAAGCAAGAAAATTATCGGGAAGGATATAGAACGGGAGAACGTGTAAATGATAAAAAAAAAAGAAAAAGAAAGAGGAAGAAGAAGAAGAAGAAAAAGAAAAAGAAAAAGAAAAAGAAAAAGAAGAAGGTAGAGAGGAAGGAAGGGAGAGAAAGAAGAGAAAGGTAAGAGACGGTACCACGTAAGGGATCGAACGGTGGTGTGTCAATGTGTCAGAGAAGAAGAAGAGGTCCTCCGCAACGGAGTTGCCTTTTATGTCCACGTAAGTCGTAAGGTGAGGCCCAGAGCAGCAGAGAGCGGGTGCGGTGGGTCTTTCTCGTGCCCCCCACCCTTCGACTGGTTCGTCGTCGCCAGCACGCCGCCACCACGCGCCCTCTTCTCCCACCCTTCTACCTTATACTTATTACTCTTCTTCTCGAGCCGAGCCGAGTAGAGCCGAGGACGAACGGCACCCCATTTGGAGCAGCCGGTATTATCGCCGCGTATGGAAGAAGCGGCATTCGCGCACCGCTGGAATATCAAGGAGCTTCTTGGATGCGACAGCCAGCGATGCCACCGTTGCAAGAACGCTTGAATGGAGCGACAGGAAAGCCAGTATTCCAAAGTGCTATCTATCTTTCTCTCTCTCTCTCTCTCTCTCTTTCTCTCTCTCTCTCTCTGATTCTCGTCTCGTTGACGGGATAGCCAAAGGGGCTCTCGTTTCGAGGAAGCAGTCGACGATTGGAAATCGTAGCAAGCAGCAGTCCGTTTGAATGGAACCGATCTCTCTCTCTCTTTCTCTCTCTCTTTCTCTTTCTCTTTCTCTCTGTGTGTGTTTTTCTGTCTTTCTCCGTCCACCTCTTTCGTACCCCAGTCGTCCTTTTTCTTCACCCTTTGTTTTCTCCGTCTCTCTCTCTCTCTCTCTCTTCATCCTTCTCTTTCTTTATCTCTTTCTCTTTATCCTTCTCTTTCTCTTTGCAAAACTCTTACTACCGATGCGCTGTTTTGTTCGCGATACACGCCGCTACAAAGAGGCATTTTAAAAGAGGGAGATGTAGCAGCGTGTCGTCGTCGAAGCGTGTCGTTTGAAGTTTCAGCTCTTTCCCTTTCTCTCCCTCTTTCCCCACCCACCGCCCTCTCTCTCTCTTTCTCTCTCTCTCTTTCCCTTTTACTTGATAGATCCACGACACGTTTCACGCGCGTATCTCGCGCACGTCGTGCATCCTGATTTTGCGGAAGGACAAAGCCCTCTTTCTCTCTTTCTCTTCTTCTCTCTCTCTCTCTCTCTCTCTCTCTCTCTCTCTCTCTCTCTAGTTCTCTCTTTCTCCTAGTTTCAACGAGAAAGTTTTTGAAATTTTACCGGCGAAAGAAATTTCTTGACGTCCTTTAAATATTCCATCTTCGTAGATATGTCAGCTGATTAATTGATTGAACATTAACGAATGGAACAATGATTTAAACTTCTTCCTTTTTAATTTTGATATATCCTTTATTTCTTGTCTTTACTTTTCTCTTTTCTTTCAGATAAAAGATTCCGGGTGTCTTGTATTCTGGCACGACAAAAGCACACGAACGTCTTTGGGAAAGTATCCTTAGAACCCTTTTTATCCGGCTATTACGTTTCTGCAGGTAGAAGCTCCGGTAAGTACTACCACTACTCGCCGACACAGCAGAAACACCTTTTTTCTCGCTTAGGAACACCCACCGAGGGAGGAGGATAGAAGAAGAACCCTCTCTTCCTCTCGAGACAAAGCGTATACGACAGAGAAAACCTTATTCTCTTTCTTTCTTTCTCTTTCTCTCTCTTTTTCTCTGTCTATCTATCCTTGCCTTTCTCTTTTCCTTCAGAAAGTCGATTCCTTCTCCTGTACGAATTTCGCGAGTGCCGAAGAAATGTCCGTTTCGTGGAAAGGACGAAAGGACGATCGCACGATTTTGTCGTCATGAATTACCAAAGCCGCGATATACCTGCGGAATCTTTTCTTCTTGATTTCGTCCTTTTGGCCAACTCGCGAAATGCGATTTTTTCCGATTCAATTCCGAAGCCGATCGTCCTTGCTTGGATTCCATTGATCGCCGTGGTATTCCAACGATTCGATCCAGAGTTGTTACCGGTAGCTTCCACTTTTGGGATTTGCTATCTGTGTCTCTCCTTCTTTCTTTCTTTCTTTCTTTTTTTTTTCTCCCTCTTTTTTTTTCTTTTTTTTCTCTTTTTTTTTTTTTTTCTATTGCACGTCAGTTTCGCATCGAGAATGCCTGGTTTCGCGCGAAAGCGAACTTTTGCCAATCTCCCCTCTCTCTCTTTCTCTCTCTCTCTCTCTCGTTTTACTCGATTCGTATTTCTTCGTATTCCATTCGGTACCTTTTCAGTGCTTTTACCGTAAAACTCTAAAAGGAACCAACGCGAGCGTCGAATTCCGCTATATAGGAAATTCGTTTCAACTTTGACCCTTTGAATAACGCTTTTGAGAGAGTAAATACTTCTCGTAGGTTGCGTAAAACGAAGAAAACGTTAAGTAGAAACGTCCGCTCTCGATTGCAGATACGGATTCACTCTTCTTCATTTTATTTTTTGTCGAAGCCAGTTCATGTTCTTGGACGATTTAGCGATGATTTTTATTGGACGAACGTGTTAAAAATTCGAACGCGAGTATACGAATTGCGTTGGCGTGTTTATTTAAAAAAAAAAAAAAAAGTAAATAAAAAATAAAAGCGAACAAAACCAAACCAAAAATGACACGTGTCGTCGATCAATCGTTTTTATCTTTCGTTTTTCAAATGTTGATAAAAACAAACTTCGAGGAAAATGATGTTTTTCATAATTTTTCTTCGGATACATTCGTAATCGATGTGTAAAGTCGATCGATACTTTCGATTAGTTGGTTCGATATCCCTTGAAAAAAAAAAATTAATTGTAAATAGGGCACGGTTATTCTTAACTCGTCATCTAGGTTGAAATTCATAGAATTCTGGTATTAGATATTTGTACGTATATTCGCGGATGACTAACGTAAAGAGAAAATCTCTCGGTGAGCTCTAGAAATTGCTCTCGAACTCTTCGTACCGACCTTTTGACCTTTCGTTCGTACTTTGGACAGATATCGATTATTTCCTGGTACGCTAATAGGATTATTAAACCTCCACCGCGACCGGATTACCGTGTATTTAATTGCACTCGGGACAAACGAATATATCTATGGTTTGCTACGCTCGTGGTTCTTAACAAATAATTGATGGTGTAATATTAGAAAGTGCGAAGAGAGAGATAGAAAGAAAACAAAAACAAAACTGACGTATGTTATAAAAAAAATTCATTGTGTAAATTCCAATCGTTGGTATGATGCATGTATCTATCCTACGTATGCAATATCGAAGGTATTAAGAACGGTTCGATTGTTCGAAAGTCATAATAAGTTATTTCTTAGTAGACGGTCGATCAGTGAATAATCGAGTCGGTTGATTTCATAAAATGCGTGACACGATTCGCCGGTGAAATGATTTCATTCGGAGAAATGATCCGATGTGGTCATAGATCTCGCGAATGACATAGCTCTTGCTGGAATGTGACCGATTCTTGGAAAGATCTTGCGAAGGTCATCGAGCTACGACGACCGACTTCTTCTATTTTAGCTAGTAGCTATGTCGATCTCTACTATGCTCGATCAACCAACCGTCGTGACAAAAGTCGTCAGAGCGTTACACCTCTGTCATTATAATCGCGATCGAATCGCGATTGATCGCTCTTGATCGCGTTTACGTACGATAACGATATACATGGAAGATGCCTTTTGACTATGAGATTAGAAATTTAAAAGACTCGGAATTGATTTATTTCTTCTTTTTTTTTTCTTTCTTTTTTTCGGGTCTGATTAACAAGTAAGGATGCCACATTAATAAGTATTTCGGCAATAAAATTTATATAGATCTTTTATACATTTCTTAATTACCTATCGTTCAATGGCGTATGTACGGTATATAATAAATTGCGTGTAAATTCGAATGACACGTAAACCGTCAAAGCGTTTTTCACGATCGACCGCGAAACGTTACGCGTTCAACGGATAGACGTATACATGCATCTCCACAACGATTCCTTTCACGCGTCAATTTATTTATCCTCTCGATTCTTCTTTTCTCGATCTTTTTTCTTTTTTTTTCTTTTCGAGTACAGCGAGCGAGCGAGCGACCGAACGAGCGAGGCGAATGGTTTGCAACTTTTTCGGTGAGTCATCGAGAAGTGCAAGAATACGTAATAGGTCGTAATAAATATTATATGAGACGAGCATTAATTTATGAAACTAATCGCGGTTAGGAAAATCGCGTGCTACATACACGCGCAGTAAAAGAGAGAAAGAGAAAGAGAATCGCGATAGATATATAGAATATTACGTAAGAGAAGAAGAAATTTTTACGATCGTGTCTACTCGATCTTTGAGCTCGGTTCGTACATTTTTTTCCATCGCTTTTATTTTATCCCAACTTCAAACTGATTTACTACATCGGAGATATCGCGACTAAGCGAGAAAAGACGTATACTAGATCGAAAGAATTTCTTGCGATGTTGGCAAAGATACATAGGTAGTTTTAAAAAGAGAAAAGAGAGAGAGAGAGAGAGAGAGAGAAAGAAAGAGAGTGGGTGGAAAAAGAATGCGTGCTGCGAATCGAAATGTTTCAATCCTTGTCAGCATCTAAGAATAACCAAAAACCTTTCCAAAAATACGATACGTCTGAATTTGATAAGTTCTCTCTCTCTCTCTCTTTTTCTTTCTCTCTTTTTCTCTCTTTTCGTGTAGCTAGCCTTTCAAAATGGCAACGAGCCCTGCGAAATGGTGTATCTGTGGTGGAAAGACAAAAAAATGGAGCACCGCTCCAAATTTGTAAGTCCACAGCTTCCGGCCGTACGTACATAAGACGACAACGACGAAGAGTGGCCGAAGAAGAGGAGATCGACGAAGAGGATGAACACCGCCAGAGCTTCCCAAAATAAGGCTCGTGAGAATCAGGGAATTCCACTCCCACGTTTCTACGGTAGAACGCTATGTGTCGAGATGGAACGCGATGCCGTGGAACTCTGCCAAAGTGACGTCAAAATTGCCTTGAGTGCACTTCTTCATCGCTTATCCCTCTTTCTCTCTATTTCTCCCTATTCCTTCTTCACCCAACCACCCCCACACATCTCACCCCTTCCCACCTTTCGATCTCTACGCGTTTTCCTTTTCATTTTATTCCATTTGTTTCTTTTTTCTTTCTTTCTCTTTCTCTTTCTCTTTCTTTCTTTCTTTCCTTCTTTCGTGAATTTTATTACTTTTATTTTTCTTCTCTTTTTTTTTTATTTATTTATTTTTCTTTTTTTTTTACTTTTTCCCTTTGTATCCTCTTTTTAAATCTTCTTTCATTCTTCCCCAATTTTTGTTTTCGGAAATAGAAATATGGATTTCGTTATATAGACGTATTGGACATTTAGAAAAAACGATGTAGCTTAATTAACTTATTAAAGAAGGCTTTCATTCATTCCTTCGTTTATACGTCGAACCTCTTGAAAAGAAAACTTTAAGGATTGTATTATACCTATATAAAATATGACAAATAAGATTTTCAATAATCCGTCCTCGCGAGTTCATCCGTTTGGACGAGAAAGAAATTCGTTGATTTATTTTGACATTTCGATACGTGAAATTCGAGTTTGTAGATTCGGAGGAGAGAAAAAAGAAGAGAAAAATAAAGAAATGAAAAGAAGAAAAAGAGGGAGAGAAAAAAAAGGTAGAATCTGGTGCTTAACGTGCTTGATGTCATGCATTACTCATTAAAAGAAGGCATTGGAACAGGTCCGCCGGAGATGTGCATTACTCACTAATGTCATAAATGCAAAGTAGAGACGGTCTTCCACGCACGGACACGTGTTTCCTTCTTGTTATTCCTGGCACTTCGGAGAACACTCGAGAACCGTGATGTCCTGACGTATCTTTTTTCTTCTTTTCTCTGTCTCTCTCTCTCTCCCACCTCCCTCGATCCCTCTTCTTTCTTCTCGAACACGTCACGGATGGCCGAAGCTTCGCTCTCGAGTTGCCTCTTCGTATCGATCGCTATCGCTATTGGTGTGAGTTCTGTCGTGGGTGGAAGGATCGAAGTAACGGTCGTAATAAATCGGTTCGTTAACACAGCAAAGTCCTTTGGAATGCCCAAGAGATTCTCTTTCTCTCTTATTGCCAACAACGATTTGTTAAGAAAAACGATCCTATTAATATTTCCTAAGTGTTTAATTCACTTTTTATCCTTTTCTTTTTCCTTCTTCGCTTTTTTGTCGTGTTGTTGTTGTTGTTGTTGTCGTTTCTTCTTGCTTTTTTTCTTTTCTTTCTTCTTCGTTGTTTTCGTTTTTCTTTCGATGCATTTTATCGTTTGGGAACGTACACTTGTCGGATGCAATTTATGTAGTCGTCGGTTTTCCTGCTTATTTATTATTTTTCTTTTCTTTTTCCTTTTCTTTTGATATATAGATCGCGAATAGGAAAGAGAACCGTTCAGGTTTCTTGCAAAATCGTTGATCGTTGAAACTTATGTAGGTCTTTCGTGATTACCTCGAACGATCTCAGTGTCGTAATAACGTAAGTACGGGTAAGTAGTTACTTCCGTCTATCGTACGCAAATATCGTATGGGGCGGTATAGTACAAAGGACTTGGTAAGAGCACCACCGAGTCGAAGAAGAGATCGTTCTAGGAAATTCTCTTCTTCCTCGTATCGACCCGTTATTCGATCCAGCTTTTACGAATTCTCTGGTATCCGATATCCATCTTCCTGGATTTGGTCTTTGACGAAGAGCTTGGTAATGGCACGTCGAATTTTTTTTAGACAAAGAGACAAGATTATAGACGGAAAAGATTATAGTCGTAGGAATCGTGTATGTGTGTGTCTCTATGTATAAATGTATATATATATATATATGTATGTATGTATGTATGTATAAAAATAAAAGAAAAAAAAAAAGGCGTCGTCGATGATAAATTATCCTGTAAGGCGAGGAATCTAATAGCATCGAGGGAATTTCTTGTTAACCAGGAACACCATATGATATTGATAGTAGTGAATCACCGTCGAGCGCTCTTCGTTTCGTTTACATCGTATCTCATTAAGAACGTAGTAGTAGTGTGTCTTACGAAATTATGTTTACCACTTATCGATGATGAAATCCTCTTTTTTTATTCTATATTCTAGTTGCATTTGCGCGACACGTTTTTCTCGAATAACTACGTCGTAATAGGCGTTAATATATTTCTACGCATCGACAAAGGAATCTCTGTGATTCCTCCATCATCTTTCGTATTCGTTCGTGATCGAATAATAAATAAATAAATCAGTGATTTGAGTTTGTGCATTATTGTCGTATTCTATTTTCGTATAAGGATACGTTGATGCTGGAAATCGAAGGAGCATGAGAGAAAGAGAGAGAGAAAAAGATGCTCCTCGCTATATATCCTTAGGCGGTGAATCACGTGAAGATTCAAGCGGAGCTCCTTGCAGGTTGGAAGGAAAAGGAAAAAGAAAAATCTCGCTCGCAACGGATTCTAATGACCTCACCGTGCAGAAACGGCCGGTTCTACGTGTGCCTTTCCAAGAAAAGATACGTCATCTACGAGAAAGTGTGAATCCTGCTAAATACCGCGTCGTCGCTTGCAAATATCTAACAAAGTTATCTATATACGTACGTATATGTATCTAATTGCAAGTAAGTACTCGTGTACTTGCCATTCCCGTCATCCCGTCCACTCTATTATTTTCAAAGATGTTTCCTATCGTCATAAATAGACGTCGAAACGTAATCGACTATTTATTAGATATTTTATCCGTATGTGCGCGCGCGTATGTATTTTGTCTTTTATAATTAATACAACGAGCATATCCATCGATTGACGTAAATCGCGAACGACATCGATTTCTTAATTGGTAATTAAGAACTAACGCGACGAAACGACGCGTGAAAATGATTTATTCCACAAGTTAGACCACCGATCGCAACATAATCGCTTAACTCTGGCTTCGACTTCGATCAAAACTAATCGACGTCAAAGTCGATCGTTCCAAATCGTAGGTGGTTTATATTCGTGGTACATAAATTGTAATAAACGTCTTTGGATTTTTGGCAGAACGACAAACACGCGATAGCCGAGTTTTCATTTCCGCGAAATCGTAAAACGTTTTCGTACCAACACAATTTCGATGATTTGATCGAAATATGGAAGATCGAGAGAGGTCTTCGATGTTTCTGTGTTTTCAATTGTACATAGAATATATTGTTGTATTTATAGCGCCAGGTGGAAGAGCTTATTACATATATATTTCTTTTTCTTTCTTTTCTTTTTCGAACAAAATGATTGATTTATAATATACTGAGAGAATGATATACAAGAGAAAGAGAGAGAGAGAGAGAGAGAGAGAGCTTACAGAAGCATGTAACTATCTCCTATGAATTACATAGAAAAGATTAATAGGTTTCATTCCATCGTTATATATAATTACAGCTTGGCCAGTTAGTTGAAGAAGGATCAGTGCCGAGGGATATGATAAATATTTTCTACGAATCGTTTCTCCGACAGATGCAACAGTGACTAAGTCACTGAAAATAATTTCTAACGGAGCACCGACTGCGTAGTTAGAAAGCAGCCGAATATGGCGGACTAATTTTTGTACGAATGAAACGCGACATGCAAGCACGAATCCAAGAAACCTGCATACGCACAGATGTATTTGTTTCCGGAGATAGAGCTCTTCCAAGAAACGTCATGCTCTTTCAATCTCTCTCTCTCTCTCTCTGTCTCTCTGTTTCTTTTTGTCTCTCTCTGTCTCTCTTTTTCTCTCTCTTTTTTTTTTCGAAGGAAGGTGTGGATTCTCGTAGATATAAATCGTCGATGACTCTTCTCAGAATTTTAACCACAATTTCTAGAAAGTGTTCCTATTTTAAAATATCGCGAACGATCTTACGCTTGCGATTTTTATCTTATACACATATATTTTATTATTTTTTGAATTGTTTGACACGTTTCTCGAAAGCAAAAACGAATGGACAAATCCGACTGAAAGAAGACATCCATCTTTTCGCTTGTAATTCTACTAATCTTCTAGTAAATATCTAATCGTCTCGGTGCCAAACGTGTACCTCGCCAAGAGCGTTACTTGGCATAAATTTATTCCGTTTAAACGTTACGACCATTACGGCGTACTCGAACGAACGTTCATAATGAATGGTAGACTACAAGCAATATATAATAAATTTGCATTTTTATCAAAAGGAAAAAAAAAAAGAAAAGAAAAGAAAGAAAAAATTACGAGAATCATTGTCGAGATATTTTGTTCGAAAGAAAGAAAAATTATGCTATTTAAATAAATTTCGATTCGTTCGCGAATACGCGAATTCATTACCAGTATTCGATTTTTCTGTCTTCTCAGAGGCAATAAAATTCAAAGAGTTAAACGAGTTTTCCGATATCAATACGTACCATCGACATTTGCGAGAGTGTGTTAGAGAAAGGGATACCATATTCGTTCCGGATGGTTTTGTTCGGGAGGAAAACTTTCCGAGTAGAGATACTTGCCTACTTACTCACTTCTAAAAGACTTTGTACCGAAAAGGAAAGTATTCCGAATCAGGAAAGACAAAATTTCTAGTCGGGAGAATTCGACAAATAATAATTCGTTAATTTTGTCACCTTGTACATAAGTTTATTCGACGCATTATAATTTCGAAGAATAGTTTATCGAGAAGAAGAACACGATATAATCGATAAATTTATCATTTCTTACGAAATAGTTAATTTCTCAAAGGGGAGCTTGATTTTTCGAAAGAGAACGAACAGTATCTTCTCTTCGAATGATCTTTCTCTTCGCGTATTAGCCTCGTCGTTGTTAGAGTCTCCTCTTCGTTAGATACTTAGCGAATAGACTGAAATCGAGTTTAGAAAATTGGATAAAAAAAGATGGAGAGGGAGAAAGTTTCGAAAGGTTCACCTCCCCCAAGGTTTGACTTTCGTGTTCTCTTTTTACGTGACCCTTTTCGAAACTTTCCTTTCTATCCTAGTTTTATTTATACGTTCTTTTTTTTTCAGATTGTGTAAAAGTGTAAGATTGCTAAAAGAAACACGTAAGAGTTTATCTCGTTAGCCGTCCCTACGCCATACATCGAATATCGTTACATTTATCTTGGTGCGAATTGAACGAAGAAAAAAGAACGAAAGAAAGAAAGGAAGGAAGAAAGAAAAAGAGAGAGAGAGAGAGAGAGAGAGAAACGCGTTCGTTGGCCTCAGGATTTTGACACGATATCTCTTATGGGGGCTACTCTCGCACACCGTGGGCGAAGTAAATCCAGTTTGTTAGGAGGCTCCCTTCGCGACGCGAATAAACGCTCGGAATTCCTTTCGATAGCGAGTTATCGTTCCTATCGATCGTGCTGTCACGTTCGAGATCATTTCGGAACCGGATACCAGTTCGTTTACATCTCGCGTATCACCGAGTAATTTACTATGGGGATTATATTCTTCTCTTTTATTCGAGAAGAGAGAGAGAGAGAGAGAGAGAGAGAGATGGAGGGAGAGGGAGAGAGAGTATCGTTCACTTCGCCGGTAATTTCATTTTACGAGGAAAATAGAGAAGCTGGAGAAGAGAGATAGAGAGAAAGATAGAAAAGAGAGAGAGAGAGAGAGAGAGAGAAAATGAATGGTGAAAAAGAAAATTGCTAATAGAAGAATCGAATTTCGTCGAAATTTAATCGTCAGGAAATTTTCCTGAAAAAAGTTTACGCATATAGAAATAAATTTTAATTGTCAAATCTTTTTTTCGACACGTCGAAGGTTTTTCCTACGTTTATAACGATTGGATTTTACGGATTAAAAACTTTTTACGTACATCTTTTTTTTACGTAAATTTGCGGTAAATTCTGACGTACGTATGTGGTGTATGTACGTTCGCTCGCTCGCTCTTGCGTTTGCGTTGCTTCCACGTTCGTGAATACATGAAGACGTAGGAGATATCAGATCGACGATTAGTCGTCTACTTGCCTTTGTAAGACACGACGATTTACAGTTAGAATTTGCAGTTATGCAGTAGGCCGACTTCATCAATCGACAATCCTGCGTCTCGTAAACGTTTTCTAAGAGTTTTTCCAAAGATCCGTCTGGTATCGATTCTAACAAACGATTTAAGTAAAAAAAATTGACATTAGCAATATCGTGACGTTTAGAATTCACGTTAATGATTTCCATTCGCGATTAGATTTTCCTAAAATTTCGATATTACCGATGATAGACGAACGAACAAGGAAATTATTTTCCTTTCTGCACGCGTCAACGTTCATCTCTATTCTATATTTTTTATTATCGAATAAATTGATTAATAGGAAATATGATTAGCTATCTGTCATTGTATCGACACTTTTCTTTTCCTTTCTTTTTTATTTATTTATATTTATTCCTTATCAAATTCTCTTTCATCGATTATATTTCAATATTTCATTAATATTTGTACGTCGAGTATCGTCGATACTAGAAAAAAATAGAAAAAGAAGAAAAAAAAAAAGACAGGAAGACAAAAAAATAATTCGCATGGAAATCTCGAGGCTCGGCATTCGATCTGCGTCGTTTGTCTCGTTAAAACGCGGCTTTTTTTTACGTGAAAAAAAGAAATGAAAAAAAACAGTAAAAAAGACACGAATGCACATGCACGATGCATTGCATGGTTCGTTACGATTTCGCTTATTACGTTCGTTTTGTTTCTTTTTTTTGCGTTAACTCTGCGTTAAAAAAGTCGTGAGAATAGATATTAAATATTGTTTATTAAAAAACAACATGTCGAGATGTAAATAATATTCCTCTTCGATTTCTTTTGTAATGTCTCAATGCATTTAGGTATGTAACTATATATATGTATATACTATATATTTCTACATATATTGTATGTATGTAGAACATATCTACATATATACGATATATTATATATGTACATATATATATATTTTTTGGAGAAACGATCAAAATAAATCATAATAATTCATCCGCCGAACCGCGAATGGCGCTGACTAATCGCGCGTTTCTCGTGAAAGTTGCGTTTTTTTCTTATTATCGAACGTTTCTCTACAAGCCATGCGCAACTCATGAGATCGCTATGTCTTCGCATAATCGTGATACATTACGATCGGGTACGTAACTAAGTATTTACACACACCGTACAGAACGAACGAACACGCCTACATATTAGACTTCACGCGCGGGTTGTCGATTATTTTATTTCTTTTTTTTTTCTCTCTTTTTTTTTCTCTTTATTTTTTTAAAAGCTACGTCGTTAATACGGATCGTATAAGTAAGACACACCTAGAGATCAATTGCAAACTGCTATGATTTAAAATTTCTGTCTGTTCGATTGAATAGTTTAGATCTATTCGATTTTTTGATCGAGATTTCTTTCTTTCTTTCTTTCTTCTTCAGTTTTTACCTTTTTTTTTTTTCTTTTTTCATTAGCTTTCTACCCACGCGTTTACGATACATTTTTGATGTATATGTATATATATATATGTGTGTGTATATACACATATATATCGTTAGTACACATGTTTACGTATTACATGTAATTCATGTAAATTGTCGTATGACTCGACAAGTCTATTAATCGTTATGACCATGTCTTTCTTTGATGATCAATTTCTGGGAAGTACCTGGCTAGTTGTTTGATAAAAACATCGTTTCAAGGCAAACAATGTCCTTAACGGACATCGATGCAACTATTATAGACGGAACTATTATATGCATGTATATAAATTTGATTGAAAAGATTGGCGATGAGAGAAGGAAATCTCGCACGTTAAATCTAACGAGTATAATAATAATAATAATAATAATAATAATAATAATAATAATAATAATAATAATAATAATAGTAATAATACACGAGTATGACAATTAACAATAATTATAGACGAGTTTATTGAAAGGATATAGAATAGCAAATTTCTAACGAAACGTAAACGCCTATCAATCGATGTTCAATGAGATTCGTATTCTTTGTTCGTGATTACGCAACAATTCAGTTGCAGTCACCTTGTCTCGTTTGCTTAGCGAAAGCAAAATCGTTAATGTCGATGGAAATTACGTGGGTTTCTTGAAAAAAAAAAAAAAAGAAGATATTCTGTCGAGTCGTGTATCGAATTTTCTTCGTTTCTCCTTGAAAAAAGAAAAGAGATAATTACGATCGATTCGAGTGTGTCGTAGGTTTTTTTTCCGATTTGAAAGAAATATGTAAACGTGTTTTTTTTTCTGCTCCTCTTTTTTTCTTTTCTTTTTTTCTTCTTCAGAAAGAATTAAAAAAAAAAAAAAAAAACAAAAGGAGGAGAAAAAAAAACAGAGACAAATATTTACAGACTAATCTTAGCTTAGAAAGGTTGCAAGGCAAGATTCGAGCCAACTCGGAGGTAGGGAATCGTCCTTTGTGCATTCCAGGCAAGGTTGCTATAGCGTGTACTTTCTTGCAGCAATGTAACGTTCTATGTATGCGTGAACGTGTTTGCGATAAAGCGAATGCCATCACGACGACCAGTCTCTATGGTATCGTGTTTGATATAAGGCGGCGACCGAGCGAGCCTCGATTTATATTCATTTGATCGCAACTAGGTGTGTTGCCAGTTAGTTACACGGTTACCGACAAACTTGGTTCTTTTGGTTCTTGCCGTATTGAAAATTACCTTTCAAAGAAATAATCATAAAGTTGCGGATGGTTTCTTCGGTAAAGGAGGTTAGCCACCCCTTGGTGACGTGGTCTCATCGATTTCTTTCTTCCGTATTTTCCACTCGTCGACTCGGCTTAGGGTGGCGAAAGGGGAACAAAAGAGAGATAGAGAGAGAGAGAGAGAGAGAGAGACAAAGCGTATAAAAAATAGCTGACCAATGGTAAAAGTTTTTACGACAAATTTCACTCGTCGTAATCAATTATTTTTATTATTGGACTCGATCGGGGATCGCAAGAATTATTAAAAGCATGATTTTATTTTTTCCCTTTCTTTTTTTGTTTCCTTTCTTGTCTTTTTTTCTTTAGCCCTGCAAACCGCCGAGCCATTAAACTTCTCCTCGATCGTTCGTTACACAGGATCGGAACACCTGCTCTTGACATTTTCGCAACGATGTAGTATATATATATATCGCGCGCGGCCGATCGTATGCTCCTGCCGTGATTATAATTCTTGGATGACACGGTCGACGATTTATACCGTAAGCGTACATTTGGGACGAGAGATGCGTGTAGTATATTTAGTATATGCGATATTCATAGATGTGTGTGTATATGTATATATAGTTGACGGATAATCGATCTCTCGTTGGGTCGAGATTGCGAATAATCGAAAAATCATTTTCATCGTGGCAAGCTTGTTGAGAGTTTCGTAGCTAAAAGTTATTACGACATAAAGCTTCTTTTACAAAAGAAGCGTTAGATAAAAGAGAGAGAGAGAGAGAGAGAGAAAGAGAAAAAGAGAAAGAGAGACAGAGAGAGAGAGAGAGAGAGTTGGTATAAAAGCAGAGTGAAGCGCAAGGTGGAGTACTCGAGAGAGAAAGAGAGTAAGCGAGAGATGGAAGGAAGAAGGAGAACGGAGAAAGAGGGGAATTCTAAAGAGAACGAGAGAGAAGGAGAAAACGAGAGAGAGAGAGAGAGAGAGAGAAGGAGAAAGAGAGTAACGTAGAAGGCCTCGGGAGGTAAGGACGGTGCGAGGCTGGTAATGCGTCAAGCACGTAACAAGAGCTGGCAGAAAGTTAACTGAACCATGAAGCCAAGGCTGGAGAGGGCAGCGCGATGGCGAGAGAGTTCCAAGAACATCGTGTTTCCTCCCGAGGACTCCCATACTCGACCGCCGACCGCCTTGCTGCTTTTCTTTTGCTCCTTTCTCTCTATTTCCCTCCCTTTCTCATCCTATCCTTCATATTCTTCTACTACTACTACTACTACTACTACTACTACTACTACTACTACTACTGTTGCTGGTGCTACTACTACTACTGCTACTATTGCTACTACTGCTACTACTACTACTATTATGTCTCTTCGCCTCCGCCAACTTCGATCGACCACTGCGAGAAACATCTCCTTCGTTTCCCTTCTCTCTTCTCTCTCTTTTTTTTTTCTTTCTTTCTTTCTTTCTTTCTTTCTTTCTTTATGTGTCTCTTTCCTTCGCTTCCAATGATAACGTTAACTATGCGATTCGCCATAGTTGTTTTACTTACATTTCAAGGTCCTTAGCGGTATCTCCTCTTTCTACTAGCATTTCTTTTCTATCCTCTATGGTTAACCGTTCGATCCCTATGAACCAACTTTTTCCATGACATAAAACTCTACTTAATATTAATTCCATATAATTGAAAGAGTAATTAGAGAGAGAGAGAGAGAGAGATATGTACGTAGCTATCTTTTAACGTATCATCAACCTCTAAGAGGCGCACGATCAACCATACAATGTCAAAGACGAGGAAATATAAGATCAGACCAGCTTGAAAAAGGATGATCACTTTTGTCTCGCGAACTTTCTCCTTCTACTTTTTACTTTCGTCTCAGGTAAATTTCGTTGGTAGGGTACCATTCCTTAGGGTCAAACTTCCTCGGGAAGTCGAATGGTATTCTTTTGTAGGCCGCCATCTTTGATTCGTTCTTAGAATTGGTGAAGCAAACAGGCAGACGTCTCTAGCGGTCCCTTCCACGGATAATGTTCTCTCTTCTGCGTGCTGCCATTCTTCTTCTTCTTCTTCTTCTTCTTTTTCCTCATCCTCATCCTCATTCTCAGCTTTAGCCCTTTCCCTTTTTTCCCCCCCTTTTTTAGTTTCATTCTCTTTCTTCTCCCTCGAAACTAACGCCGCTTTCCAATTCCCTTTGCACTCGGATCCTTCGAGTACATGGTACATCTTGCTTCTACGAATTTCTACGTGCACGAACCATCATCCCTCTTTTCTCACTCCCTGTTTCTCCCCTTTTTTTATCTCCTCTTTCTTCCTCGTTCGTTCGTTCGTTCGTTCGTTCGTTCGTTTAAACGTACTACGTCATAAACAAGAACTACATATTACTTTCGCACCCTGTTATCGCGAACCTGTTTCCTCTTTCTCCGCTTGACAGAACGGAGAAGATCATTAGAAACTTTCCAAACACTGATATTATAGTCGAATAGAAGATAGGAAGTAGAATGAGTTTAGATATATAAATTAGATCGTTTCGTTCGTTAATATTCGTGTTAATATATATTGTAATATCAATTGTAATAACATTTTCTGTAGTGTATTAATTGTATATAAGATTTTCTTTACGGATAGACGGGAGATTTTCGAGGGTTGTTCTTCATTCTTTCGTTATTAAAAAATCGAGTAGAATAGAGTAGTATCTAATATAATTGATAGTGTCGATTATCTATATAATCGTGTAAAATCGAGTATAATAAACGATTACACATCCGTTGTACATATGTATGTATGTGTGCATGCATATAGAGGGTAGATACGTTCGTTTGTAATTTTATATAGGCCAAAGACGTACTTACCCATATAAATATTTTCTCCGCATACGAAAAGGGGTTAAATGAAAGCGAAGGGTGGTGCATTATGCGAGCTGGCAGGTCGTGAATGCGCAAGCGTAGGTTTGAGCTGATCACGTGACATCGAACCATCGCCTGCGTAAGTAAGTACATAGTTCGACGACAACGGGTATGTGTCTGAAACGTAGTGATGTGACATACGTCGTTACGTAAGCTTACATTATTCATATCGCGCCTTTATGCTTCCTTCGTTGCACGCACGCAGTAAGTCATTCTCACGGACGTATGAACGAACAGAACGTTTTTAATGTTATACTCCGACTATATATATATACATATATATATATATATATATATGCGTATATATATATATATATATATATGAGTGTATATATATATTATGTATACACATATATATACATATACTATTTCATCTAACTATTTCATATTGTAATAAAATAAAGATATGTCTACGATGTATATTGATGAAATTAATTAATTTAATTAATTTTTGTTTGTCACAATTCAATTAATTTTTGGTTGTTTTTAATTGCAAAAAAAATCAATTTAATTAAATTTTATTGTCCGATATTTTTCAAATATATCTATTCAAATCTTTGTGAGAATTTTTCCGAACTTATATATATATATTTATCGAGGTCATGTGACGAGGGTAAAGACATCGATATCCAATAAAAATACAATCGTTGTAACAGCTGTCGAACGAAAGAGAGACATGGACAGTGAGAGGGAAGTAGGAGACATAGTGTCGCGCGACGATCAACAGTACGAGGAAGTAGTATCTTCTCGTTCGTTTCCTTCTATATCTTTCCATAGAAGATCGTAATAAGAAATTGTTTCGTTTATTTTTAATCGAGAATTCGATTTAAATAATAAATCTCCTCGAGGTGAGATCCGGACTGTCGATATTGCTTACGATATTATAAAAATTATTGCGTTATAAAATATTGTTAAATGTCGTAAATACTGTCGAGTTAATGGCTGCAATATCTTTTGATTGTTAACTTGTTTTCGAACAATTTACGTACATACATATATACATATATATAACGGACGTACGTATTATAATTTAACTTTGATTATAGTTTGTATAAATTATAAATGACATTTGTTACGAAGATAATCCTGTATTCGAGATCGTAAAAAGATCGAAAAAAATTGATATCGATGACGTCCTTTGCATATATATATATATAAATCTTTTTTATTACACGATAGAAAAAAGAAAAATAATGTAATATAAAATATAAAAAAAAATATAATATAAAACATAATGGAAAAAAAAGAAAATTATATAAAATAGAAGGCAAAATAAACAGAATGAACCATCAACGAAGTAACCTTTTTTTCGTCGACCAACTGTGAGAGAACTCGACGGGAATATCCGTTAAATGCTCCTATCGATTCCAAGTACAATTAGTCGCAATCACTCGAGGTCTAGCTACTGCCACGTCGGTTCCACGAAATCCTGAGAAAATTGGTATGTATCGTGGTGTGGCCATATAAGAGGAAGGAAAAAAGAGAAGAAAAGAAAGGAAAAAGAAAAAAAGAATATTAGGAAGAAGGAACTCATTGTTAGCGTGTAAGAAAATGACAATTAAGTCGACAAGAAAATAATAGATACCACAGTCGTGTCGCGTTCTTCTATTTCTTATTACGTTCACAAGTTGCTTAATTTGGAGTTTCTTTTTTTATCGATTCTATAAATCTTTCACGGTATTTACAAAAATTTCGTATTTACAAGACGAATCGCGTAACTCGATCGCGACTCGTTTACATTAATTTTTTTAAGAAATTTTTTGTTATTAAACAATTTTAAAGCTTTTTCATTTTTTTTTTTTTTTAATTAAATTTGTATTAAAGCGGTAAATAAAATTGAGTTGCATATACCCTTCATCCTTCGTACGCATTCGTAAGATTCGTTTTCACGAATGTTACGGATGTTAAGAAGGAAGAAAAAAAAATAGGTAAAGGAGTAAAGTCAAGGCTTGAAAACGCCGTGAAAATGAACGTTCTCTCTTGTACGTTTTCCTGCAGGACGCCTACTATCGGTCAACTCGCAATTAACGTTCGAGCCGAGTGTGTCACTCTTTTCTCGCGCAAATTGCGTACTACCAGCATAAGTGGCTAGCTTGAATGGAGCTTAATAGCGGTGTCGGTTTAATTCATCAAAGGTTCCGGACTTCGATGAACGGTACTCGAATATATATATATATTTTTTATATTTTCTTTTGACAGGTCTAAATGAGTTTTTTAGAGTGTAGTGATTTTTTCCTTTTTTTCATTTCTTTCTTATTCTCGTGAAAAAAAAAGAATAGTAAACACGCAATAAAGATCTAATTTATGTAAAATATATCGCTTGCGTGACTTTTTTTTTATCGAAACCATAACAACAATATAGGTAAGTTTAACACGTGTAGGATAAAGTTGGCACGCGTACAACGAACGAGTTATTAATCCACGCATAAGAAAAAATTCTTCGTAGGTATTATTCGTTCTATGATTCGAAACGATAATGTATGCTCATTCAAGAGATATTCAGTCATACTCGGAATTCATGAATGACCGTGCAGGACATTGTTCGTGCAACGATAATTGGCCTGACTTAATAGTTGTATATCTCCGTGTAAACGTGCGTCGTAGCAGTTGAGAATGTACGCGTTCCTCTAAAAATAGTGTACGTACAACATACATAGACCGGATACAATGCGGTAGTGAGTCAGGAACCTTAATCGCGATTCTCGTCACGGAGCTCTTTCGTGCGCTCGATGTTGCTCTTTCTCTCTCTCTCTTTTTCTCTCTTTTTCTCTCTCTTTCTCTGTCTTACGCTACTTGCGTTCGATCTACGATTATAGACGATCTAAAGGATATAGATACGTTAGAATCTTCTCTCAGAAATCACTGCCAGTTTTTTAATCTATGATTAGTTTACAACGATAGATACATATACTATTTTCGAGGAAATTTATTTGAAGGATTGTAATCGCAAACTATGCTCGTCGTTTTTATTTGCATATGCATTTGAAATTCTTATTACTATTTATAATTAAAAAATGAATCCCACGATCTGTGATGATCAGTCGAGATCAATTTTAAGGAGAATTATATCAACGCGATGTATTATCTTTACGATAGGTTTTACGAAAGTTTAGTGTTATATGGAAGTTTGTGGAAAATAGGTCGACGTATACGTCGAAAGTAGTTAGGTCAGTTAAATTCATCCAGGTCACGCTACGTTGATCGTCGTCGTCGTCGTCGTCGTCGTCGTCGTCGTCGTCATCGTCGTCGTCGTAACAAAACTCGCGTGATCGAAAAGGCGCTTCTCGTTAAGAATCGTGTTGTCGTAATAAACGTTCGAATACGATAAGGATACGTGCCACGCTATATCCACCTGTTGAACTCTTACGTGATTTGATTATTGTTCTTATCCGTTCTTTCAACGTTTTTTAAAGAACGCGTCGTACGTGGATACACCTCGTTCGTGAATAATTCCCGATAACGAGTTCTTCGAGCTGACAAATCGTACTAACGCAATACGTTTCGAAGTATTAATCGAAACGAAGAAAAAGAAAGATCTCATCGAGAGATTCGAGGAATCGTTCAAATCGAAGAATCCCATTCATGAATCCGGTATTGCCTTGCTGGAATACAGATCGTTCCTTGAGAAAGATCATCAATAGAAACGGTTAAGTCATTTTCGATAAGATAATCGAGTTTCTGGAATAAACGGTACTTCCAATGTCGATAATATAAGAAATTGCATCGTTTAAGCGAGCCATCTTTACTAAACTTATCTGCGTGAATATATGCATACCGGGAATATCAGTCCGTCTTTCTTTTCTTTCGTTTCTTCTTTTTCTTTATCTTTCTCTTCATAATTTTCTTAAATACAAAATGAAACGAATTTCCCGTAGCGGGAAACAGACGTAAGAATCATCCGGTTTAATTAAACCAATCGGAGGAAAGGATAAAAGAATACGCTCTTATCGTCCATTGTTATAATCGTATTTACCGAACGACGAGCTTAATGGATTAATAGATTTTAAGAAGATAATCGACGAGATAGGCGACGTTCGGTAATACGATATTATCTCGATTGCGATCTAATTTGTAACCGACAACGTTTCGAATAGTTTTAATTAATCGAATCGGTTTTCATTAACGCTTCTATAAATCGCGAACCTTCGAATAACAAGATAAAGAAAATGTGTAAAAGAGGAAGTCGATTGGCATTCGATCGTTTATCACGTTAAAATTCTACAATGGTCGACGATCATCGATCGATACATCCATCTCTCTCTCTTTTACGAAGAGGGAAGAGAATAATCGTGAAGAAGGTAGCGGCGGAGGAAGAGGGAAAGCAAGAATGGCAGGCAGAGTAGAAAAGCGTTATGCGAAGCGTATAAACGGCCTGGTAGTATCCTTTTACGTCGTCTTGTCTCTCAGAACCACGCGTTGCTGGGTCAGCGTACTTGCAGTCACGTTTCTATCCGCCTTCTTCATTCATTAGCGCGAATAATATGGCCGATTCGAACGTTCACGCGCGTGCCATCTCGTACGCATGCGCGGAATATCAAGGAATTGCTATTATACATAGGAAGTGCTATTATTGAACTAGGATGATTTATCGATCTTCTTACGTCTCAATCGTGGAGAAAGTTTTATTCCATTACTATTAATAATATCACCGATTCGATGTAGGATTTAATACGGTAAAGATTAATACGGATCGATAACACTCGTAACAACGGGAAGACTCTTCCGGCAAGACGATACAAAAACTTATGTCCTGTATAATTAATCTCTTTCGCTAATTTGATAATTGATTTGTTTGTGTATTTTTTCTTTCTGTTTTCGTTTTTTTTTATATTCGCGACTATGCAATCTCATTTCGTCAATCGCGTTAAAAGTCGAAGTCGAGAAAACTTTTATCGCGCTTAACCCAATTGGTTTCATATCAATCGATCATCCGAATAAATTTCTAACATCTTTGATCATCTCCGAAGCGAAAAGATCTTCCAGTGATATTTCACGCGACCTCGTACGTACGATACGTTTCGTATCTTTGCGAAATTTCATTTAGTCGAATTAATTGAACTCGTTCTTCGGCGTTACGAGGATAGTTAATTAGGACTCAATCGTTCGTGGATAGATCGTAGGCGATAACCAATGAAACTTTATTACCGTGTAGAGAGAACGTAATCGCCCTTTAAATCGTCGTTTCGCGATTGGATTACAATTTTCGCGTGTAATATCACGATTATTGGTATTGCGATTTTCTCCGATGCTGCGATTACTTCGAACGATCTTTAAATCGATAAATAATTATGAAAGATTCGTTTACACACATACACACACACACACATATATATTTTTTTAATCGGAAAAGCTTTCCCAAGAGAATATCTTTGGTATACAAATATCTACTCGTAACTTCTTCTTCGACGTAAACCATCGGAGATTCGGAGAAATCTAAAAAGAACGTACTCGCGCGGTGTCTCCTTTTTAAAGTAAATCAAAAACTCAGCTTCGTATTTCACATTCACCGTTTTCACTTTCGCGCGTGTATTTCCTCCGACGCACCGATCGTTTTTTATTCAGAATTAACCATGGAAGAATTTTTAGTTTCGACACGTCGTCCATTTCAAAGAATATAATCAGAAAGATAAGCTCGATACGCGTACCACGTAATATTAAAGAATTTCTCTTTGTTTTTATCGTAATACCAAGTAACCAAGTGTTTTTATAGGATCGAAGTAAACAAAACCGAAGATCGAACACCCGTCTTTTTGACCCTGACCTTTCCTTTTTTCTTTCTTTCTTTTTCTTTTTTAAGTGAAAACAGAATTAAACTTAGTCGGCGGATATACGATACACACACACACACACACACACATATAAATGAAACATGAAGGAGAGAGAAAGAAGGAGAGAATAAAGTCGTTCACTCTGTGTGCATAAGAAAAAAAGGAAGAAAAAAATAAAAAGAAAAAACAAATGTTGAATCATAGTAGTATAAATATCCAAGTGGTCGAGCTAAAGTAAAAGTGCTTCCATTTCTGCAAAAGGACATTTATATATCGCACGCATAAGTTTCGTTATTCAACCGAGTGTTCGAGTGTCGTCGATCGATTAGAAAGCATCGCTAGCTCGAACAAAAAGCGTTTCACAATCATCGTCACCATAGCTATCGCCATTGCCATCGCCATCGCCATCATTACCGACATCGTCATCATCACCACCGTTATTATACCTATCATCGTCACCATCGTCATCGTCGTCATCATCATCATCATCATCATTGAATAGAAACGTTTCTCCGTCATCGTATGTACCTACCTACATAGCTACTGTCTCTCGACATGAAGCTACAATTACGTGAAACTCCGCTGTCTGATAGCAATCCACGGATAGTCGCTAGTGTGTCTCTTTCGACGTATATACATACATACATACCTTTCACCCTCCTCCTTCTCCTCCTCCTTCATTCCCTCCTCTTTCCCCACCCTCTTTTAGAAGTAACATTCACGAAGAGAGAATAAGCCATAACGACGAGGACGAATCCCGACCCCTGGTTACGTATATATTTATACGCGCGTAGCCAGGCAGAAGTGAGTGGAGAGGCAGGCAGAACACGGAATTACCGGCTTGAAGATAGAAAAAGAGAGACACAGAGCGTATACATACGGTGAGGGTAGAAAAGGAAAGAGAACAGAATAGAAGAGAAGAGAAGAGAGAAGAGGAGAGACGCAGACGCAGGCCGTCTCGCTTGGTGAGGTTCCTGGCGTCAGTCAGTCGGGCCTCCCGGATCCCTCTTTGCGTTCCTGCGATGCCCATTGAGTCGAGAGTCTCCCTCTCCTTGCACCTCCTACTCTTTCTGACCACCACTCACACATTGCAAGTAGCAACGTGCACGCACCTATGTACGAACATATTCTCTCTCTCTCTCTCTCTCTCTCTCTCTGTCTCTTTCTCTCTTTCCCTCTCCCTTTCTGTTTCTCTCTACGTATACGATCTCTCGACGACCCTCTCGCCTCGTCATCTCGCACGATCAGTTTCACGCACACGCATAAACCTATATCATACACATACACCACACACAAGGCGAGAACAAGGCTCACGCTGCGACGCACACGTTCAAGCACTTTGCGGAGTCGCCTGGTCTGCGTCCAAGCAGAACCGATCTATCGACGTTTTCGTCCGATCATGAACGATGGACTAACAACACCGGTTGTTAGCGTGTCCTCATCCTAGAGTAGCTTCTATATATATAGTCCTCTATCCTCCCTATTCTATATTTTTATTTTATATTTTTCTTTCTGTAATTGCTTGTTCGTTTGATCGTAGAATTTCGGTGTTTTTTTTCTTTTTTTCTTTTTTTTTTTCAACAAAACGCATTTTCGATTACGAGATATAGTTAAATATCCGACTATCTCTCCGTTTCTCGATTACGTTTATATATATATCGTTATGTATCACTACTGTGTATAATAAAGCTCGATACTTTCCGCGTACATCGAAACGGGTTGTTTATGATATTCCTTGGAAAGATTGAATTTCCGTTCGCGAGATTCGAACTAACGGATGGACATACGATTTCGAAAACACCTCGAAATCTCGGTCGTGTCCTAAATTCGTGATCACCCTCGTTTACGTTCTCTTTTTTTCCTCTCTTATCGGATTATCACTGAGATTACTTCGCTTATACGGATAATAATTTCTAAATTCGGCTTGTTTCGAGTAAAAGAAAGAAAAACAGAAAACAAGCAAGTAAATAAATAAATAAGTGAACGAGTAAATAAATAAATAAGTAAATAAATAAGAGGAAAAAAAAAAGACCGACGAGAAAGGAACGGAATATAGATCGGTCGATCGGTGGTACCGGCTCTCCACCGTTAAAAATAAGTTATATCTTATCTACGAACGTATTATTGGTCTTTGGATTGCGAAAGGCTCGCAAGCGTGGACAAGTGCTGTGCAATAAAGCGGTTAAAGATCGCAAGGCAATGTCTACCCACGCGTAATCGTGCCTCTTTTAAAGCTTTAACATCGTATTTCTTGTTTTCTTTTTTATCTGTTTATCTCTCTCCCTCTTTCTCCCTCCCTCTCTCTCTCTCCCTTCCTCTATCTTTTTTTCTCTGTCTCTTCCATGAAAGAGCGTCCCATAAGATCTCGCAGAGAGTTTTCGTCTGACGTAACGGAACGCGTCGGCCAATGCCTTTTTCGAATCTTCCTCGACGTAAAAAAATCAGTCATTTCTCGTAGGTGGGTCGACGAACACCTTCGTATCTACCTTTTTGAGAAAATTCAAATGAAAGCTGACGCATCTCGCAAAATAGAATTTTATTCGAAAGTGTCGTTTTTCGTGATAAATGTTTCCAATGGTTGGTAGCACCACGATGGAATTCTTTTTATTACTTTTTATTGTTTTTTATTTTGTCTTTTTTTTTTGAAATTTTATCTTCGAACGTCGATTTATTCGACTAATTATTATTTCATCGGTCGGTACGATATATATTGTGACTCCTCCCATACACGGTGATACACACCTCATCCCCAGCAGAAAGTAACAGAGAGAAGAGAGACGAGAGAATGTCCGATCGATGGAGCCGATGACGATGACTGTAGCGCGCACGAGTCGTGTGTTGTAAATGTCGAACGAGAACCCGTAACGCGTGTTGCCTATCGGCAGGTGCATTCTCGTCGGACGTATTGCCTACGTACGAACAACGGATTTCGATTTTCATCGTTTTATTCGATACGTCGCGTTAATTCCTATCGCTTTTTCCTCTCTCCTTTCTTTTTACTATTTCCTTTTTCCTTTTCTTTTTCCTTTTCCCTTTCTCTTTTTTTTAGCGTCGAGAGTTTCACGAATAGAACGTTCGATCCTATCGAAAGAACAAAAACGTCAGACCTTGTCGATTACTTTGTAAGAAAGAAGAACTCGTCGCATTCTTTTTCTTATTAGAAGAATATATCGATTAGAAAGATATTTCATTGTCTTTTAACGTAATTGAAAAGAAAAGAAAAGAAGAAAGCTTTAAAAATCGATTCTTGATTTTATTGAAAGAGAAGGGTAGTAAAAAAAAGAGAGAAATAAAAAGAAAAAAACAGAAAGCTCGTAGGGAACAATAAACGTCGTAGGTGTCGACTTTTATCTGAAAGAAAAAAAAAAATTCTCTGCATTTATTATTATCTTTTTCATTTTGCCTTTCGAATATTACCGGCCAGCAGAAAGATCAGCGATCGAGTAGCTTGTTTAGTATCGAAAAAAAGAAAAAAGAAGAAAAAAGAGACGGAAAAAATGTTTAGAAGGGTCGTGGAAGGATTCAAATCGATTTATAGAAATCGTCTAGCGGCGAGTTCAGGTTTCTCCGGAAACGTTTGGGAGGAGCATTGCTGGGGAAGCACGATCGCTGTCATTCGGCAACGAAATTCGGGGAAACGAAACTACAGAAGAGATTTTACGTGGAAGAAGGAGGTCGAGTTGGGCCAAAGTTGATTCTTAAATCATCCGACGAAGACGACGAAGACCACAGGGTTTCGAGTACGTCGTTCTCAAACCGGCGAGCCGGAGGGTTTCTCTCCTCTTGCTCCACCAGTTCTTTCTCTTTCTCCTTCCTAACTCGTCTTCTTCGTCGTTCGTTCAAGCGTGTGTCGTTGACAAGGCATCAGAAATAGCAGGGTGGAGCGAGAGGACCAGCCAGCCGGGAGTCATCGTCTCTGAAGGAAACTTCGTGAACAAAAGGGAAGAGATATTTTATTAAGATGTAAATATGATTGATGTCGAATAATATTCTTATATCAAATAATAAATTAATGTTTCAAATCAAGATGGTCAAGTAGAAGGAGCGAGCGGAAGAAAGAGAGAGAGAGAAAGTTCAATCAAATGTATAACGTTAAAGCAGAATGAAACAACAATCGTGATGGTGGAAAGAATTACGAGGGGAAAAAAGAAAAAAAAAGAAAAAAAAAGAAAAATCGAAATTATGGAATAAAACGTAAGGAGGGAGGACTACTCGGAGAGAAATGAAGAAAGTACCAAGGTAAATGATGAATTGGAAAAGAAGGACGGAGAGATAGACAAAGAGAAAGAGAAAGAAAAAAAAGAGAGAAAGAGAAAGAGTAATCTTCCTCTTGTTTCTCTCCGTCTATCTCGGATAGGCGTAGGAAGAAGGCAAAAGGCGGAGGCTGTCCTGGGGATTGGGAAAGCCCTCTCGATTCTCGGTTGTGCAAAGTTATTCTTGGGTGTCCCGGGAATCAGAAATAGAACTCTACTCTCAGCGTTTCTTGCTACCGCTTCTTCGCCTCTACCCTTCTCTCTACCTTCGTGCTTTCTTTTTCTTCTTCGTTTTCTTCTTCTTCCTCCTCCTCCTCCTCCTCCTCCTTAGTTCGAGTCCTTCGTCTATCTTGAGTGCCGAGTGACAAACGTAGAGAAGTACCTCAGCTTCCATTCTCACCTTTATTTTCGGCCTACTCGTTTTCTCTCTTCTCCATTCAAAAGTTTGTATCCTAAGAGAATAACCACGATTCGGTGGAATCATAGTTACGAGTTAGTTAGAGAAGATTAGTTATTCCTTCTTACTGACATTCCTTTCCTTTCGAATATGCGATAATAAAAAGAAAAATAGAAAAGAGTTCTATTGAAATTTTCTTTATTCTAGTTTCGACAATTAGGTCGACCATAATCGTTCGGATTAATTACGAATCAAAAGGAATCGTTATTCCACAGGAGTATATATCTATCTGCTAATTATTCGGTCAAAGGTTAAAGAAAGGAAAAACTTATTGAATGACATTAAATCAGCCCACGTATCTCGTTGAAAATCAAAGTGTACCGCTGAGAGCCGTCATTCAAAATTCTTCCAAGTCCCTAACGGCATTCCTATCGACATACACACATACACTTACATACACTTTTTCTTTCTCTCATTCAGATAATCACCCGTAACGCGTTACAAACGAGCGATACACCGGTTATTTCCAAGCGCTATATATTATAAAACGTGGCAGACATTGAGAATTAACGTGTCCGTACTGCCGCGTACGTGCATTCGCCCACGCGCATTCTAATGCCAGGAGCAACCCTGCTAACGTCAGAGAAAATGAAAGAAAAAGAAAAAAAAGACAAAAAGAAAGAAAGAAAAAAAGAAAGAAAGAAAGAAAGAAATGGAATAGGAAGGGTGAGAGGGATATATATGTACATATATATGTGTATTACCAAGTGTCAATCAATTGTATCCGATCATTCTTAAAATTGCCAAGTCGCCTTCGTCATCCTTGTAATTATTAATTTAAATCCAACCAAAAGAAGAAAATAACTTCGATTGTTTCAAATCGAAAATATAACCGCATCTATTGCTATTCAAGGGAATTGAATAATTAAAACGTGAAAATCGATCTAACAGTGTGCAATATAAAGAGAGATCTATATATACACACACACACACACACATACACATATAATAAAAGCAGAATACACATTAGCGAACTATTAATATTCCCCTATATTTGAATAATTTCGTACACGTTATAATAATATCTCCCGGAGAAAATATATAGGATACCATCTGATCTATGTATCCAGTTTATCACATAGTTGGGCTATTACAAAAGACAATGAATAATGTAAGAGTAACGTGCGAAGCAATTGATAGAATCGCTAGAAGATAACATAACAAATTAGTAGTAGACCAGAGAGAGAGAGAAAGAGAGAGGTAGAGAAAAGAGAGAAAAAAAGAGAAACAAAAAAAGAGGAAAAGATAAGGTAGATAGAGAGATAGGAAAGTGTCGAGGGTGAAAATCAGGGTACAGACCAATCCCGATGGTCGTTTGTCGGTTTCTCTTACGCAAGCACCCGGCAAACAGCGTGTGGCGGTCGAAGAGAGGAGGCAGGTCGAACGGAGGCAAGAGAAAGAAGCTTGGGGAAAGATGGGAATGGTGAAGAGGAGAGGAGAGGAGAGGAGAGGAGAGGAGAGGAGATAGACAGAGACAGAGATAGAGACAGAGGTAGAGGTAGAGGCAGAGGCAGGTCGGCAGGCAGGTCGGCATTCAGGTGCGCGTGGGGATTCCTCGTGGCGCCGGTCGTCTGGCACGTCTCTCCGTACTCGGAGCCACAGACGGAGACTCTCGTGGACCAAGAAAGGCATAACTGTATGCGTGCATCTATGTATTTGCGTGTATATATGCAAGTGTGTATGTGTAGGTTCGTTGCATGCGTTGGCGGCGTTGCACGTTGGAGGAGTTGCTCCTATCGAAGAGGCGGCGAAGAAGGTGTTGGGCGGGAGGAGTGCTTGGATGCTGAGTGACGCGCCAAAATCTCTCTCTCTCTCTTTTTCTTTCTTTTTCTTTCTCTTTCTCTTTCTCTTTCTCTTTCTCTCTCTCTCTCTCTTTCTGGCAAATACGTTGGCACTAACCTGTCTCTCGTGGTATGCCGATGATAGTCCCGCGCGTGTCAGGCTTCCAATCTATTTTAAACTATTCCGTCCATTATCGGGAGGAGCTAATGGACGATCGTGACTAAAATAAATTCGAGGAACTTAACTTATGAAAATATTTTTCTTATTTAAAACTTACGAAAGCTTGAAAATATTTTAGATTTATTATTATTGAAATAACAGCACCCGCTCGAACGTAACCCGAGGAATATGAATTAAAACGATGGAATTTGATTAGAAAGGATAAGAGGGAACGCGGGGTGGGGAAAGAGGGGGTGGGGGATAAGAAGAGAAGAATTCTATGCACGACGAAGAGTCGTAGCTTCGAGACGCTTTACAGTCAGTATAGAAGCCGAATAACATCGACTTGGCAGCCATTTACCGATCTACAGATTCTATCTATTCTCGGAGAACGGTGTCGGAGACGAGTCCCATCGAACGTGCTAGCTTTCCCCTCGTGCGAAAGTCACCACGCACGAGAATCGATCGATCGATCGTTTTACCTCTTTCTTCTCCCCCCCCTCTCTCTCTTTCTCTCGAAACTCCTTTCTCTTACGAAAAACATCGATGACGCATCGATTTTCTCGAAAATAATGATAATAATAATAATAAAAATAATAACGATAATAATCGTTATCGTCGATTATCATCGAAGTAACATCTACCTTCTGTTTTAATCTCGTACGATTTATCGTTTATCGTTAAAACAAACGATAGATTTTTATTATAACGATGATCATCCAACTGTTATCCACATAATATGTAGAAACTAGTAACACGGATAGACGAAAAACAAAGCGCATCGATTACAAACGATTATCCGTAGATACGTTTTAGGTGAAGTCAACGAGACGTAAAACGTGCGTTATGCGCTCGGGGAACATCTCTCGATTATCGTGCTTGTAGTAAAGCCACGTTTATATTCGGGATTGCTAAGCGACTGGCGCCTGAACGGGAGCGTTTGGCTTAATCTGATGCGAGCGAATTTGCATTTCTGCCGGGCGTGCCGGTGCTCTCGTTTCGTTCCCGGTTTAAAGCTAGCCAACCCTACCTTCCTCCCTCCCTCCTTCCCTGTTTCCCTCCCTCTCACCCCTTTCGATTGCCGTTGTCGTTGCCGGTGCCATTGCCGTTGCCATTTTATGGAAAACGAGCGTGACCGATCTTTATCTCTGAGCGTGCGCGACCGATAAGCATGGACGATTAACTGTGTCGCGTTGTTACGTTTACCCTTAGAAATTGTGTGTCGATTTGTATGTACATCTCTCTCTCTCTCTCTCTCTCTCTCTCTCTCTCTCTCTCTCTCTGTGTCTTTTTTCCACGTGTGCGCGCATGTATGTCCATTACGTGCGTACGTGCTCTTTCCTTTTTCCTCATCGTTCTTAAAACTTTTTTTTTTCTTTTTTCTTTTTTGCTTTTCTTCATTCATTTAACTTTTTCAATTATCGATTTCAGGTATCGACAAATGTTCATTTGAATTTAATTACATAGTTACGTTACGTCGATCGTTTGGTCGACTTCTTTTTTACCTTTTTTCCCCCTCACTTTCTTTTCTTTCTTTTTCTTCTCTCTTTCCTTTTTTTCTTTCTTTCTCTTTTTTATATCTTTTTTTTCTCTCTTTCGTCCATCAAAACGGCAATGATTTGTATCGAACGCTTAGTTGAACGAGAGGTTCTTTCATAAGATCTATAATTAATTGAACGTACAAAATGACACCCTTCGCGCTTTGTAAGGAAAAACTCGTTACGAAAGCGATCATTCTTAACGTATGTGACGAGTGAATATATATCACTTTCATTACGTTCACGATGTTCTACATACATACCTACGTATATAACGTCGAGAATAGTCCTCGAGGTTGTTACGTGTGCGTAAGTAAGTAACTATGTACGTATGTATATATCTACGTACGTATATACTTCCTACATACGTATGCTCTCTCTCTCTCTCTCTCTCACTCACTCTTTCTCTTTCTCTCTCTTTCGCGCACGTCAAAGGTAGACGTTAATGCGTAAAATGGTTTTACGTTAGCCGTTCGATATATACGTAGGTACACGTAAAACTGCATGCACGTAGAGAGATATATAACGTGACGAAGAAATTGGCATCGGTGACGCAACTTACGTACGTATATATGCGAACAGTTATATATATATATATACACATGTATATATCTAAACGTAATTACGTTGTTCCAGGTATCAAAACGATTTCCCGTTGTATCGCGATAAGGAGAAGGTACGAAAAATCTAAGAAAACAGAATTACGAGAGTGGATTACGAAATCAAGGAATAAAATACAAACGTATTCGAGATTCGTCGTCGTTGTTAGTGAGAAATGAAAAAAATGAGATGGGTGGTAAGGGGGAGAATTATGATTTAAAAGATCGCGATCGCATGGAAAATAATTCTCTTTCTTTCTTTCTCTCTCTCTCTCTGTTTCTCTCAGACAAAAAAGAAGAAAGAAAAGAGAAAAAATGAGAGAATATGAATCACGCGAGTGGCAATAATGTAGCGAGCTCGAGTCACCAATGAGAAGAGGAAATCAAGGGAAAATCCCAAACCGCAAAGCGTCGAGGGTTAAAGCCCCCTATTACTTGCTAAAGTCGAGTTTACCGATCCCATTCGAGCTTGAAACCACTCCCGCTTCTGCAATCTGCCGCGAGAATATAAGCGTCTATCCAACTCCCGGAAGCGAGACAGACAGAGAGTCATAGAGAGAGAGAGAGAGAGAGAGAGAGAGAGAGAGAGAGAGAGAGGGAGAGAGAAATTCTCTAGTGCGCGCTTGGTGGATGCGCAATTTGCAACCTGCGAACGGAACGTACGCGAGCGTTACCAAAGTGCCCATAGGGAGATCGATAAATAATAAATATTAATTAACAACGAACGAAATACTTCATCGTATCTTTTTCTTCTTTTTCTTTTTCTCTTTTTTCCTTTTATTCGTTTCTTTTTCTCTTTCTTCTTTTTCTTTCATCGGTAAGAGATAATAATCTTTCAGAAACGCCTCGATTATTAAAACGACGTCATATTTATGTATGATAGATAGAAAAAAAAAGAAGAAAATTAGAACAAGAAATTATTTTGTTAATTTAACATTGAAAATATAACGGGGTAATAATATGATTGAAATTTATATTTATATTACGATGAATGCACCGTTCACTAACGACGGTAGAAAATTAAGGACAAATGTTTCCCGTTATTTCCCGCAGAGAAATTCCCTAAAGTAATTACGCATATGACCGACCTTATCAAAAGCGAGCAGTAGTGCTTTAATATAACGCGATCCAACAGTGTTCTAAAAATACTCAGCTGCCCTCTGTCTCTATTCCCTCATTTTTCTTCTCGTTGTAGTTGTCGTGGACGTCATATATTGTCTGTCGACTGTCTATCCACATTCTCCTTTTCTTTCCTACTTCGAGCTAAGCTGTCGCCACACATACACATGCCAAGAATATATTATATACGTACGTCCTTGGCTCTATGGACTCTGTGAAAGCATGAAAAGTACCTAATATCAACCTCCTTTCATATATAGGAAAAAAAAATTTATTTTACACGTAAAATTACTTTAATTCGATCACTGCGATAGTTTATATATTTTCGTTTCTTCGTTTCAAGGTATTAATCGATTTATATTCTTAATAAAATAATCATTCGATCGATTATTCCGATTCGATCGACATCACGAAGCGTGGATAATACGAGTAGGAAAGAGAGAGAGAGAGAGAGAGAGAGAAAGAGTGAGTGAGCGAGCGAACGAGTGTGTGTGTCTAATCAAAGATAGAACTACTAGTCATCCTTAATTGCAATTGCAATGGCGTTGGTAACGTTGGCAGCGAAATGTTCGAAGCGGAGCAGAAAGAGCGAATATTCGAAGCACGAGAGAGGGAGGTGAACTAGGTCAGACTTATCCGAAATAGCGATATCATGGATTATCAAGATACTCTTCCGAAGTCAAAAATAACGGGGGACTGACTTCGTTTTTCTCTTCTTTCAACCGACCCACTCGCATTTCACAATTTTCCGTACCTCGGAGAATTTACTTTTTTGTCGATTTCTCGATGACGTAGCTCGATCTTTCAAAGAATTTTTTCATCATAACTTCAACGTAAAAATTGATTATAAAAAATTGATATCAGTCCTATTAAATCGCGTTAAATATTATGGCTCACAAGATGTCCCATTTTAGATCGATTTTTTTCTTTTATTTTTTATTTTTTTTTTTTTCGATAGATACCAATGATAGAGAACTTTGCTTATCAGGTCATCGTCATCGATTCGGATAAAAAATGATCTGCATAAGATGCAGCCTCACCGATACTGTTCGCGATACGGTACGTTAAGAGAACCGTCCGATCCGTTATCCGGAGAATCGATCGAGACAAGATCGCCGCAAGGCGATCTCTCGTGATCTCTCGGCAGGTGTTCAAGATTCAGACGGTGCCGATAGTGTGGTGGCATCATTCGCAGAAGGTGCAGAATCTGGGCCCGCGCGTAAAAGATTAATTTAACGAGCGGCTCGTGCAGGCTCATAAACCGCGCGAGGTTAATGCCTAATTAGTTCCCCGCAGGCGGTAACCATCTCAGTATTCTCTCTCTCTCTCTCTCTCTCTCTCTCTCTCTGTCTGTCTGTCTGTCTTTTTATTTCACGTTACACCGAAGCGTATTTTTACAACGTTGTAAATCCGAATCGCGAGGCGAGGCAAGATCATCGCAGCTTGCGCTCTCAATCTCGACGATCCGCGTCCACCTTCTTTCTTTCTTTCTTTCTTTCTTTTTTTTTTCTCTCTCTCTCTTGCTCTCTGTCTCTTTTTTCTTATTCTTGTTCTTCTTGTTCTTCTTTTTTTCTTTTTCGTCTGTCAGATGGAAAGAAGAAAAGAGAAGAGTACTACTCGCCTCTGATTTCAGCCACGACACCTTGCACCTTGCACAAGAAGATCAAGGAGGGTGGCCCTCTCTCACCGGTTCACCAGGACTACTCGTCCCTTTTGCTGCTGTTGCTGTTGCTGATGCTGCTCTCTTACCGCTGGAAGAGTTCACTGGCAGATGGCCAGCAGATGTCTACGCACGGTGGATTACTAGCTACGGACACCAAGTCGTCCCTGAAAAGTGACCGTCTTTTATTTAACACACTACCTCTTCGAAATTCGATAATTTCTTTTCTCATTTATTTATTAATTTTTTTATATCGATATTATTCTTCTCGATTTACGAAAATTACGTTTACGAACGAAGACATTCAATCGCTTATGAAATATCGTAAGTAGTTTTCAACAACGGACGTAAATATTCAAATGATTGATATCCGTTAACGAATAAATTTATTCTCTCTCGTACGGTTCGGATTTTAGCGAGTAGACTCGGTTACAAAGATGCACCCTCGAGGGCATCAAATTCCATGGCAGATCGTATGCGACATTCCATCGAGAGAACACCGCCATAGTCCATCGGGATCATTCGTTTGAGAAATTTATCGAAGACAGGAGGCACACACGGCGTCGTACGAACGACTCCGTTGAGGATCGCTCGAGGTCGCACGAAATTCCATCGAAGGATTTCGAGTCCTTTGTTCGTTTTACGAGAAACCATCACCTGCTCGTTCGTTCGTTCGTTCGTTCGTTCGTCCGTACGTTCGTACGTTCGATCATTACTTTCTTCCATTACTTCTTATTTGCGTTTTCTCTTTTTTCTCTTCTCTTTTCTCTCCTTTTCTTTCTTCTTTCTTTACAAAAAATCATTTTTCTTTTCGTTTTCAAAAAATGTTCAATATCACGTAGAGCAAAAGAATCTGTTGAAAAAATGTTTCGCGAGATAATATTCTTCGACGATATTAAAAATGTTGCCTCTTTCTCCCTCTCTTATTCCCTCTCTTACTCCTTAAATTAAACATTTAAGACGAGTCAGTACCCTTGGTCATAAACGTGGTGCAAGAAACGATGTTGCCATCCTTAGTTCTCCTATTCTTGCCATTCTTCCTTCTTTCTCGTCGTTATCAAGCGAAGCTCATTCCTATCATCCTCTTTGCGCCTGCAGTTTCGCGAGTAATCTCGGGTTAGCTCAGAGAAGAGGAGAATCCGGAATAGCTGTCGAGAAACTACCGTGATGCGACAGCTCTTCCTAAGTTATGTGCTGAATAGCATATTATCCGTTTACGAGGGTACGCCAAAACCTTTCTCCTCGTTTTATTGAATTCTGGGAATGTGCATCGTATCTACTATCCCATATCTCGGGGATCTTAAGTGTCATCGACAAAACATATACTAACATTTATTTCTAAGTAATCCTAGACATCTTTTTTAATCTTTTGACAAAATGACTGAGCTCCGACGAATTTCTAAAAAAAAAGAAAAAAAGAAAAAGAACAGAAAGGAAAAAAGAAAAAATTCGTCGGACGGTTTAATTAATCGATTGACATCAATAATCTTGAAAAAGTAAGTAGATTTAGACGAAAAATACGTGTAGGGGCTTAAGGATCAATGACGTAAAAGCTTTTCTTGTTAATCTTCTTCGGCACCGAGCCACGGATTTTATCTGGAAAGCCAAAATTCTGTAGTTTTCTTTTTCTCGATGAAATATTTTATTAACTACATTAACTGGCAAGCCGTCAGTATGATCCGATATTCGATCTCTTATTCGGGATAATAATAAAAAAAAAAAAAAGAAAAAGAATAGAGCGTTGAAGTAGTCGTTCGGTAAAAAAAGAGAAAGAAAAAAAAAGAAAAAATAAGGTCAGAGAGATAGGTATGGAAACGATGATCGGTCATTGACTAGGAAAATCGTGAAGGCTTTCGTTTCGACACTCGAGAAACCGGTGTTGCCATGCGACAGGGGTAGTAGTGCCGACAACCCTCGAAGATGTTGCTCACAGGGTGCAAGCGGAGAACGAACTTTTGACCTTTTAAGGGTGCCCCCTTGAACCTCGCTTCTATGGTTTCTATATAACGTCCGTTGTACCCGAGATCCTAAGGGTAACGTGCTGAAGTATACTTTACCACATATCTACATTTTGTATATTTATATATATATATATATATATATATATATATATATATATATATATATTTATATATATATTTACTCGAGTTAGTCGTACTTTATGGGAAAAAGCAAATTCCTGTGAAATAGCTTCTCGATTCTTTTGTTTTCCAATGAAATCCAATGAAATCAAATCATTCTATACACATACTTGAGTCTATATAAATATATGTATGTGTGTATATGTGTATACGTATCGGATACATGTGTATATATATATATATATATGTCTGTGTGTATGTGTATGTGTAGACTGAAAATTTGATTTCAAAGGACGAACGTGGTAACTTTATGACGTTTTCTCGATATCGATATATCCAAGCGTTTCCATTTCCACGATATATATCTTCTCTATAGGTAATAATAAAAATGTGATTCGATATCGGACCAGAGCTATAATATCTAGTAAGCCAACCGATGCATTATGCATACGGTAACGAAATAATTAACAAAGCGGCCGCGTCCAATGAAATTTTCGTACGTCGACCCAAACGCGAAATGTTCGTCCAGTTGATTTTCGAAAGAGAGAGAGAGAGAGAGAGGGAATAATATCGATATCGTTCGATTTTCTAGCGAGATATAACACGGGAATATCCTACATTTTGAATTTTTTATCATCGATCGAATGATACGTGGACTGTATTAAAATCTGAAAGATTAACACGGTTCGTTGAACGGATACGAACGATTCTCGTTTTATTAAAATATTTTATTAGAGTTAATAAAAAAATAAATAAATAAAAATTTAGAAAGAAAACAAAACCAAGAAAGAAATAATGAAAAAAGATAAAATAAAAGTGTCGAAGGTTTATCGATAAAATTTCTCCTCGATTCTTTTTTTATTTCTTTCTTTCTCAGCCTTGATAATTCTACAAATTTTATTTTTAATCCTACAATTTTTATTCGGTTGCCCAATCCCTTATAACTTGAGCATCTTAGTTGGAGAACGTAGTAACGTAAATAAAAAAAATTTTTTAATGTCATCAAAAGATATTTTATTGAAATAAAAAAGAAATAAAGAAAAAGGATGTCGAAAAAAAATAATGAAAATGTAGGGATATAATTTATTTCTGATTTCTTTTTTTATCTCTCCTTCTCCTTCTCTCAATGATTCTACAAATATTATTCTTAATCCTACAATTTTTATTTTTATTTAATTTTTTTATGGAACAATATTTAGTTCTTTCGTATAATTAGAAATTTCTTAATTAGAGATGTAAAAATACGCGTAGATGTACGAGTACGGTGAGAATAGATGACTGAGATTCGCTTTTGTATTGTTTCCTTCCAACCCTTCGAGAATTTCTTTTCCGCATGCGATTTTCTCTCCGTCACCCTTTTTCTCCCTTCCTTTCTTCGTACTTTCCTCCCTTCCTTTTCGTCATGCGTTCCAGAACACACCCTTTTAACGTAGCATCGTTCCCTTCCCCTCTTTGTTTCTTCATCTATTTTTTCTTCTTCTTCTTCTACTTTTCTTTTCTTCTTCTTCTTCTTTTACTTTTTTTTCTTCCTCCTCTCATCTCACTTCCACCTTCTACCCTTTTTATTTTACGAGGGCGTATTTTCTTCTACCAGGCGTATTTGCGCGCGCACGACCATTGTTCACCCCAAAGTGCGAGGATATAACGTTTATGGGATCTTCTGAAATTAAACGACGCCCATACACATACGTAGGTACGTGTGTGTGTGTGTGTGTGTGTGTGTGTGTGTGTGTATGGATCTAGTCGATTCTTACTACCAAGAAAATGCAGAAGTATCTTCTATTTTCTATTTTGCTTTTTCCTTCTTGAATTGTTTTTCTCTCTTTTTTTTTTCTTGGAAGAAACAAAGTTTTCGCGGTTAATATCCTGGATCGTACGATTCAATATTGCACTTAAAAAAAAGAAAAAAGAAAAGAGAGAGAAAGAGAGGGAGAGAAAAAAAAGAAGAAAAAAAAAAGAATCAAGAATAGATTCATATATACCGAGCTTTTTTTATTATTCGAAAATTGATTTCAGATAAATTTAAATTAGCGTTTCAACAAAAACCTTTGACGAAAGCTAAACTGAAAGTATGTTGAACTCTGGCATATCACGTAGAACGGGTAATCGAGGGATGGAAAAGGGAAGAAAAAAGAAGAAAAGAAAAAAAAAAGAAAAAAAGAGAGAAAATTCGAGAGAAAATAAAAAGATCTCATCTCGTTCGTATCGATTGACAGTTATCGAATTTTCGTCGGATAGATAGGTTCGGAGATTCGCTCGACTAGGTTTCCAAACGAATCAGAGCTAGCCGCAAGAGGAGGAGTAAGTTGAGCAGACCTCTACAAAGCTTGCTACCCTGTGATACGAGCGCGCTTTCCGTCGTCGTCATAGCCAATCGGATTGACTGAAAGAGGGAGAAGGAAGATAGAGATAGAGATAAAGAGAGAGAAAGAGAGAGAGAGAGAGAGAGAGAGAGAGAGAGAGAGAGAGAAAGAGAAGATACCTCTCGTTGTACTCTGGGAAATCCCGCGGGAAAGCTAGGAAGGGAAGAATACAGTTACCGAAAGAGGGCAGAGAGAAGAACCTTTAACCTCCTATAACTATAACAGATACTCCCTTTTCCCTCCTGACAGCCTGCTACGAAAGTCCCGGATTTTCGGGCAAATCGCCACTTTTTCTATCGAATGGCCCTCGACACCCCTGGCGAGAGATTGGCTTACCTGAACAGGTGTGTCCTGTAGGTAGCGCACATAGGAAACACCTGAAATTGTTCGATAAATTCCAATTCGCGTCTCTCTCTTTCTCGAAGAGAAAGGGAAAAGAGAAAGAGAGAGAGAGAGAGAGAGGGAGAAAGAGGGAAGGAGAGAGAGAGAGAGAGAGAGAGAGGGAGAGGGAGAAAGAGGGAGAATGAGTGAACGAATAGGTAGGATGGAACAGGGTGGGAGTCCTCGGCAGGATGTTGCCAACTCCTACATAACTTTACAGGGTAGCCTAGAAAGGATGAGAAAGGAGGGTAATTGGTTCGACTGGTTCAGTGGTGTTCAACCCTTTCAATGTTTCCATCGAATTAAATTACTAATTGAATCGGTGCGGCTCGTCCTTGATATTCCTTTGGAAAACTTAAGATCGACTTGATTATTAACCGAGATCGTCGGTTTAATAACGATTCTATAGAGATCGATTTGTCTTTTCCGAAGCTCCCTCGTTGTTCTCCCTTTCTTACACTTCGAGATCGTAGATATAAAAATATTAATTTTCTTTCGAATAAGTAAGTGGTCTCCGTCGATCGAATTTTATTTCGTATTTTCGTAAACGTCATTTTCTCTCGTTCTAACGTTATGCCAACAACCATCGATGGTTTACGTCTGTCTTGCGATCTAACAGGGTGCCATACGATGTCGAGGGTTAATTCGTTCTGGGGCCAAATGGGGCCAGGAAACGTGTACCAGAAAAACTCATCGATGAAAGCACGCGTGCGCTTTCACTTGAAATTGAAACGCCTGGAAAAGTCATCGGAATCAAAATCTAGTAAGAGAAAAAGAAGGAAATCTTTATATATATATATATATATATATATATATATATATATATATAAATTGTGTATGTACACGTTTTTATATAAATATGTATGTCAAAATATGTAATCCAATTACATATATTTTCACATCTTCATCAATATCTACTCGACCGTTTCGTTAAAGTTAATTAATGTCTTCGACTTTTTCAAAATCTCCTTCTATTTCGATCCGATAGAACGTTTTAGTAATGAAAAGTGGAACGATCGAATCTCTTCAGAATTGAAAACGTATCGAGTAATTGTTTTTTAGAAACGAATGTTTCAATGAGAGAGAGAGAGAGAGAGAGAGAGAGAGGAAGGAGTACCACTTTTCCTCGTTTAAAAACAGGGTATCATAGAGTTGTGAGGATTTTCCTGTTTCGTGGAAAAACAGAAAAGAAAAATAAAAAAAATTGAGAATAATAAAAAAACATAACAATTACACGCACGTACGTACATATACGTACTTGTTACGATAGACAGAGAAAAAATAAAGCTTACGATCGTAGCTTCGAGAAAATATTTTTTTTATAGTTAAACGATCGAATAACATTAAATAAAACGAATCTCCTTCCGATCGCTTTTCGATCGATTCGCTTGTAATATTCTTCTTAAATATAATATAGATAATAGAAACGTGGATGATCGAGTCAAGTAAATGATAGTTAAACGCCTGACAACGTTAACTCTACTCTCTTAGAATCTCTTTAAATTTGACGGACGATCGTCAAAATGATCGTCTTGCCCCAAAGCCGATCAGGATCTCATTGAACCGAGGGTATCCCGTAGGCAAGACTACTACCATCTTTCTCTGGATTTTCCTCTTCCATCTTTAACATAAACTCCTAGTCCAAAGGGAAATTCATCCTCCCGCTGGTGGGAATTTTCTCGTTTTATCGGGGAAACCGGATAATTCGACGTTTCCGGTTTACGTGAAAATGAGGAAAACGAGGGAAAGAGAGAACGATGACATCCTAACCGCCTGTTTATATGTCCTTCGTTTTCTGCTAGAAAGACACGACGCATTTTCCCTTAGGAAAAATGAAACCAGGCATATACCACCAATCAGCTACCTGGGACGATCCTTCCTTCGGGATACACTCTCGATCGACTACCCTCCTCGTTCTTATGCTTCCCTATTATGGGAACGCTTCAATCATTTGTAGAATTTAGATTTTCCGGAAAAGCTTTCTACAATTTTCAAGCTCTCCTTAAAGATTTATATTTTTCTTCGGAATAAACAAAACAAAAAAAGTATCATTGGCATCTTCCTTTATAATTAAGATTCGTTCATTGTCGAATAAATAATATAAATATATAATCCTATCATTTCGTCGAATTACGTCTCTTTCGTTAAAATATTGAACAATAATGTATATTTACAAGAATAATACGTTTATATAAATTATATAAATATGTAAAATAATTTTACGTTTTAATCTCTTCAATTTAAATACGTTCTACCATCTATGAAGTAACGAAAGTTTATTATGTTCATGTCGATAAATTCAGAACTTACCATTTTACGAGGTTTTATATATAGGAATCTACATTATCGATAGTAGGTGAATGAAATGGATAAATCACAGAGAGCTCGAACGTATGATAATTAATGAGAGTAAATAATAGTTTTTGTTGTTAGATATCGTGAAATTATGTACGCGAAAGCATTATAATATGAATTTGAAAGTTTGTTTCTTATTACTTTTGTTTTCATTCCCCTCTATTTTGATTCTTCTTTAAGCTCCTCTCTATGTGAATATAAACAAACGATCGAATCTCTACCTTACTTCGACTTACATAACCAGTTTGTTGTGATCCTTTGGAGTGTGAACGTCGTAGCTGCTTCGAGGACCGTCTAAACTTGTAAGTTTTATTTGTAACAATAATTTATATTAACATTTAGTACGTGCATATATATATATATATATATAATATTCTGATAATGTAGAAGCAAAAAGTATTTTACAGGTAACAATGGCAGAAAAATCTCCGAAGAAAAAATTCGCTATTCTCGATTTATTAAACAAAATAGAAAATGATAGAAAAAATGTGAGATATACGTGTTTATAATTAATAATGTTTTTAATGTTTTTAGTAATAAATTAACAAGTATCGTTTATATGAATTTAATTTTATATAGGTTGCAAAATCTGTTATAACCTTTCGATTTAATAACAAAAGAGTTAAACAATTAACAAATTTAAATGATATAAAGAAGGATTGCAAGGGTATTTTGTATTGGATGTTTCGTGATGCTAGAGTTCAGGGTACATATACTTGGTACTTAAAAAAAAAATAGAATGAAATAATATATTGTATGTAATGTTATTTTAGATAATTGGGCTTTTCTATTCGCACAAAAAATGGCTATTAAGAACAAAGTACCGCTTCATGTTTGTTTCTGCATATTACCAAAATTTCTTAATACGACAATGCGACATTATAAATTTCTTTTAACCGGTTTAATGGAAATAGAGAAAGAATGTACAGATTTGAATATAAATTTTCATCTATTAGACGGCGAACCAAATTTGGTAATACCAAATTTCGTCAAAAATTATAAAATGGGTGCAGTAATCACTGATTTTTTTCCTTTAAGGATACCCATGTTTTGGGTAGATGAAGTAAAGAAAAAATTACCTAACGAAGTTTCTATATATCAAGTATATTAGATTTTTAACATAAAAATTTTTATTATAATTATTATATTTTTATTATATTTATATTCAATGTACTTCTTTATAAAGGTAGATGCGCATAATATTGTGCCATGTTGGGTTGCATCGGATAAATTAGAATATGCTGCAAGAACAATCCGTCCTAAAATACATTCTCAGTTAGAAGAATTTTTAACAGGTTTTCCACCTGTCATAAAACATGAATATTCTTCTACAGAATCATTTGCAAAAAATAAATGGAATAATGCATTAAAAAATGTTGAAGCAGATTCGTCGGTAGAAGAAATTACATGGGTACAGCCAGGATATTTGGGTGGCATTTTAGAATTGGAGAATTTTTTAAAAAATCGTTTGAAAGCGTATCATTCCAAACGTAATGATCCAATGTCTAATGCTATTAGTAATTTATCTCCATGGTTTCATTTTGGTATGATATCGGTACAGCGTTGTATCTTAGAAGTAATGGAATATAAAAGAACTATGGAAAAATCTATGGAATCTTTTATGGAAGAAGCTATTATACGTCGTGAATTAAGCGATAATTTTTGTTATTATAATGAAAATTATGATAGCATAAAAGGTGCCAATACTTGGGCAGTAGAAACTTTGAATAAACATAGGTAATAGATCCGCCGCCTTTTTTTAATTTATCATCAAAGCGTTTTTATTTTAAATTATTACTACAATAAATCTATTACATGTAGACACGACAAACGTTTGTATATATATAATTTGAATGAATTGGAAAATTCGCTAACACACGATGATTTATGGAATGCATGCCAAAATCAATTAATCCAGAGAGGTAAAATGCATGGATTTTTGAGAATGTATTGGGCTAAAAAAATATTAGAATGGAGTCCAACGCCAGAAAATGCTCTGGAATGGTCACTTTATCTAAATGATAAATATAGTTTAGATGGAAATGATCCGAATGGTTATGTTGGTCTGTCATATGTTTATATTTATACCGAGACAATAAATATAACCTATATATATCAATAACATAAATTTATAAAAGTTTTAATTCCTTTAGGTTGCATGTGGTCGATCTGTGGTATTCATGATCAGGGTTTTAAAGAACGTGACATATTTGGAAAAATAAGATATATGAGTTATAAAGCATGTCGTAGAAAATTTGATGTGGATGCGTTTGTTTCAAAATGGTCTAAACAAAATCCGAACAAAAAGCAAAAATTAACCAAATAAATCAACTTACAACCATAAATTAAGTTTTTTTTTTTTCTTTTTATATATGTTTCCACGTATTTTATCATATTATGTCATCTTTTATTGAAAACATAGGGAAAGATAATTATAATACGAATGTATAAAAGAAGAAGAAGAAAAGAAAAGAAACAAGAAAAGTATTTCACAAGTCGTTACAATGGAAGAGAAAACCTGCGTGTTTTATGCGTATAACCCTGAAATTCTAAACCGCGTATAATATAACAGAAAAAAAGGCGAGTTTCCCACACTGTCAGGCAAGGACGTTCGGTATTTCAAACGACTTAAGAATATAAGTCGAAATGGTAATGAATCACCTCGTAACTATAGACGCGGCATGAATAGATTATTCCATTATCTTTTAATCGTAATACCGTCGGTATTATTAACGAAGAATGAAAAAAATATCTCTAAGAAATATCGACCGAGGTAGAAATGAATTCGCAAGATTATTCCTTTTTTTTTCAAATGGCTGATAAAATCGCGCCATTGATTTAATGATGCGCGCATGCGCAGTATTACTCAATGATACTTGATTTCAGTTTACGATACAGTGGTAGTCTTGAAGATTAGGTCACGTCGAGTAGGGTTGAATAAAGTTGAATTGGGTGAGTCGAACGTTACGACATTATACCACTGTGACAGACTACGATGGTACACTAACGATACACAACGTTCTTGGGTGTGGCACGAAGCTTGGAAATTACTTGGGGTGCGGTTAATACCGTGGGATAAACGTCGGATAATAAATAGATTCTTAGTCAGAGTTTCGTCGAGGAACATTGTTTGGTGAGAAGAAGTAAAAGGCTTAAGGGAAAGCGTCAGTTTGTAAGAGTCCGTCATGAAGAAGAGAAGTTTGTCGGGAAATATAGGAATAGGTGTGTTTTTAATCGCGTTTATATGTGTATGCATAGCCTTTGGCACACCTGCGTGGTTAGTGAGCGATTATCGAATCACCAGTGCTCAACTCGATAAGTTGGGTCTTTGGAGTCATTGCTTCAGATCTTTACCAAATCCTCGTGAAGCAGATGCACCGACTCGCTTTTTTGTTGGCTGCAGATGGGTCTACGATCCATTTACGAAAGGTTACTCAGAAATTCGTGGTTTTTTATTACCTTGTAAGTTTACACATTCGCATAGAATACTTTTCTCCTTTCAGAATGATGATTCATAAGATTACTTTTCTCTGTTACAGCATTCATGATAGCCACGCAATTCTTTTTTACGTTTTGTTTTCTGCTTAGTCTGATATCGTTTGTATGTATTTTATTGTATGCCTTGTGTTGCGATCAAGAGCAGAAGCAATACGTAGAACTCATCAGGCTTATCGGATACATGGTATTAGTCGGTGGCCTTAGCGGTGGTATCGCCGTTATTATATTTGCTTCTCTTGGAAACGCGGAAGGATGGATGCCTGGTCATACAAATAACTATCTAGGATGGTCCTTCGCGTTAGGTGTAATAGGCAGCGTATTGTTGCTCATTGCAAGTGCTTTGATTCACGTTGAAGCAAATGTTCAAAAGAAAAAACGTAAATATGTTACAGAATCTCAAACTAAATTTCAACTTGAATCTCGTACATAAGTAAAACAGTTTTAATCTTAGAGACATACAGATATTTTGTATCTGTAAATTTTCCAATATGATTCCGTCCATAATGTAAACTTAGAAACAAGAATAAGGTTAGGTTTATACGCACACATTTTTATATATATTTTGCACATTAGACTATCTACGAGTTAAGGTGCCGATGGAAGGTTTATACATATATTTTTATATACTTTACAAGTATTTAGACGTATAAAGGGAACAAAATATCTTTCTAAGGATATATTGTTTTGTATATATCTTTTCTATAGATATATGTACCATTTAACAAAACTGCCTTTAAATATATTAAGGGAGACTGTTTAATCTGTTTAAACGAGGAACAAAATTTGTCAACAAATCTTTTTTAATTTTTATTTTAACTACTTATATTTTTATTATATCTATACAGGTATTTTTTATGAATTGCGATACATGCATTCTTTTGTTGCATATTTTGGGTATTATTCAATATTGTAAACAAAAAGTTTTATACCTGATAGAATATAATACATAATACTAATGTGTAAATATACGATACATGAATTTTTATATAACGACATTTTATAAAAAACTAAAAAGATACAACGATAATATAGTCTCCATCCAAGAGTACAACTATTATAAATATATAAGACAGATCTGTTAAGTATTAGAATAAGAACATTTTGATTGCTACATGTTATATATAACGTATCTTATTTCAAATAAATAATGAGACATACGACATTTGTATAAAGTGCTTTTGACACTTGTGCATAACCTATTGTAAAAACTAACAATGGTAAAGAATTTTTTCATTCTAACAATTTTATTAAAAAATGTATAAATATGACAATTATTTTATGCATATGTCGATAACTTAAAATTTGGTTCATTAAGGCTCGTCAATGTTGAAGGCACAGGTTCGTGAGATCTCAAAGATAAAGCAGCAGCTTTAAGAGCTAAATTTACACAATCTTCTTCGTTTAGATTATTATGAATACCGTATATTATTCCTGCGGCAAAACAATCTCCGCAACCACTAGCACTGAATGTTTTGTTTGGAATTTTAGAAACGTGACACAATGGTCTGTATAAGTGAGAATTAATTGCACCGTTCTTGACCAAAACACCCTTTTTGTCATAAAATGGATCAGTTTTTTCAGCTTCGCGCGTGATCTATATATAAAAAAAAAAAAAACGTTATCATTAAAACAAATTAAAAGATTTCATTCAAGAGACATGTAATATATTTACCAAAACACCTTCTGGTCCCAAAGTACTTATGATCACTGGAATATGTTTTGCTAAATGATTCGCCATTTCGTTTATATCTTCCAATGTAATAATTAATTTATTGTCAGGTACTGGTATACCCAAGAATCTACTTATAGCTAATAATTCATTTTTATTTGGCGATATAAAATGCAACGTATTTTCCCATTGCGATCCGATTTCGAATAGTTTTGTTGCTATACTTACGTCCGTTGGCTCGTACCAAACTAAAACAATGTTATAAATAATAAAAATTAAAATATAATTCATGTGAATATATAGGATAAAATAATTAGAATTTATAACGTGACAAATTTGAATTTTATCTACGCGCGATTAATTGGTTCAAATTCATTCCAGAAGATGGTGCTACGTAAATACGAATTCGTAAATGCGTAAGTATCAATATCATTTCATTTTCATTAACGCGTAATAATCATACGAGTTCATTTTATGAAGATATTACTAATAATTATTTTTTGTAATTAATTATACGATAATTCGCTTTAAAGTCGATTAACGTAACGATGAAAAATCGTGCGTTATTATTATCATGAAAACGCGACATTAAGGTGTGGCAAGCATCGGAGTACAAGTGACATCAACTTCTGTGAAAAATATCTTGTGCAGATTTATCCTTTTTTTTATCATATTTTTGAATCGAGAAGAAAATATCAAGAATGACGGTCGACAAACAAGATTATCCCAAAGCATCAAGTGAGATATTTTTTCGATTGTTATTATAATACTTACAACATAACCTCTAATAATGTTTTTCGATATTTTGCTAAATAGATGCCGTAGTTTTTGGAGGCATAATAACATATATCGCTGGATTACTTTTATTGATGTCTTTTACAAGGTAATAAATAGTATATGTAAAAATTTAATAACGTATAATAATCAAAAAAATTCTATTAGAAGAAATATAATCTTTGTTTGTTTTCAGTCCGTATTGGATAGAATCGTATCAAGAAACATTTAGTAAGTTCAAACATATGGGTCTTTGGGAATATTGTTTCGAACAATTCCGATATCCGTATTATCAGTTTGACAAATTATTCGACGGATGCCATCACATTTTTTCTCAAGAATATTTTGTCATAAGAGAATGGTTACTACCTGTTTGGCTTATGGTCGTACAGGCATTCGTCACTCTCTCTTTACTTTTGTCATTTTCCTCGCAAGCGATTATCGTATTGATTTTAATCAGATGGCCACTAAGATTCGTATTGCATTACGAATGGATTCTCTCTGCCGCAGCATTTATATTTAATGCTACAACTGGTAAATATATCGGTGTTATCTTAAAGATTATATTCCGAAATAATTTTATCTATACGTATATCATTACAAAGTATCTATATTTAATGTTAATCCGTTTGGAATTTTAGGTGTCTTATTATTTTTGGCAGTCGCTATATTTGGAGGTCAGTGTTGGCGCAGGGATTGGTTAATGTATCCAAATTTCAATCATTTGTCGTGGTCTTATGGTCTTGCTGTTATATCTTTCATGCTACATTCATTAGGCGCATTTTTATTATATTTAAATGCGCGAGCAGGTTATACGTATCGTAAAGAATCTCGTAATCTCGTCATGCAAATGCAGCCTAATCCACAAAGTCATCATGGCTCGCAACGAAGCGGCTACATATAATCGAAGTAACGAACAAAGTTATATAGAATCTATATCTTACATAACACGAAACGAAGCCACAGTTGTACTTCATTGCGCACAGTTCGACGAGTCAAAAATGCGACGCAGTACAATATCCGTCCACGTTAGGTAGGAAGACTGATATCGTTTCATTTTCTTTTCTTTTTTATATATGTCTTAGATTTAACATCATAATTTCAGCATTATTATTTCGCAATGCAAGTACCAATAGAAGATTATAGTAAAAGAACACGAACGATGATAAGAAAAAATACGTTAAAAAATACTCGGCAGTATGACTAATCACATATTCCGCGATTATCGAAATATTTCTACGTATATTTTTTGTTTTTATATCTTGAGTTATCTGCACCGATCATCAGCGTCATTTTCTTTTCTTTAATTTCATAATATTCCTCGATGATCTGTATTTATATTTAATGAAAATAATTCGTTTTCGTTTTTTTTTGTTTTATAATCTTTAATACTTTTTGATTTGAAAAGTTTCAAGAATCTCTATATGCGACATAATTATTCAAATAACACATACAAATATAATTTAAGATTTATCGTAATTTTTATACGATCGTCGGACAAAGTCGGAGATATAAAAAGAATAAGGAAAGTAAAAGGTCCGATCGATAGTTCGAAACTTTAATGTCCGTCCATTCTTCTTTCCAAAGACAATAAAAGCTTATATAAAATTATTTTTCATAAATAAATATATATATATGTGTGTGTGTGTGTGTATATATATATTTATATATGTATATGTATATAAATATATATTTTATGGACACGTTGGATCGAATAAACGAAAAGAAATAAAAGAGGTACGATTAAATTGATTTCTCACTAACCTGGAATTTTCGCGTGGGAGGCAATATCCAAGGTCAATGCCATAGTTTCCGCGGGTAAATTGGCATCGATGACGATAATGCTGGCTGCTTCCAATTGCGTTTGATATTTTCTTATTAAATTGATATCAATGGCAGCAAAAGCTCCCATCTCGCCTACGATGAAACAACATTCACCTTTGGCATCAACCACGACGGTACAGCTGGGAAAATTTACCAAGACTTTAACTTTCGCATGTTGCAAGCGTTGTAATCATTGTATCGTATCAAAGTTTTAATGAAAGATACGAGAAAGTGGAAAGGTAAAAAGGAAGAAAGGTAAAAATATTTACATATATCGAACTCAACGTTTTAACGAATGATCGATAACGATACGTACCGTGTGTTGGCTTGAAAATAAAAAAAAAAAAAAAGAAAGAAAGAAAGAAAGAAAAAGAAGAGGGGAAGGAAGATAAACGTACCTAGCCGTGGACACGTCGGACGAACGTTTCAAGGTCCCACCGCCTCCCTTCAAACTCTGGAATATAGCCGTCCCAGGCTCGTCGTTGCCAACGACGGAAATAAAGCGCGTATCGTGGGCTCCGAGCTTGATCAAAGCATCGGCTACGTTACGGCCGACCCCACCGCAACTTTGTCGACCGTGGCCTGCGTGCATTCTACCGTCGAGCTGAAATTATTCCATTCGATTGAATCGCATAAGTGAAAGAAAGAAATATAGGGGGAGAGAAAAGGAAAGGGAGAGCAGAAAAAAGAATACTCTAAAAAGCTAACGCATCGATAATCGCACGAACGAAATTTTTGATAGAGTTTTCGATTCAGAGTAAACGATAGAAGCGATTTTCAAAAGAAGATCCAAGCATTCGTGATAATTCGATAATAACGAATAACGAATTCCTCGGTAGTCTCCTAAATCGAGAAGATTTCTTTTAATCGACGAGATTTCAAAACTGGATAAAAAGAACAAATCTCATTTCGAACGATTTAGAAAGCTGTCTAGAAAGAAAGAAAGAAAGAAAGAGAGAGAGAGAGCTATAATCTTGCGAAATGAGCCCGCTTATCTTTCGGTAAAGAGAGAGAGAGAGAGATATGATCGCGAAGAAATTTTCGATAAAAGGCGCGAGATAAATTTCGGCGTTGGGGGTAAGCCGGTGGTGGGTTTTGACACGAGGAGAAGAGACAGCGCAAGCTCTGCTTTCGTCTTTTCTCCACCCTCGCCGTGCTTTCTCGCTTCGGCGCTGAGTCGCTGAGAGCAAACGGTGGTGGTGGAGGTGGTCGTGGTGGTCATGGTGGTGGTAGCGGCGGCGGTGGCGGTGGTGGTAGTGGTGGTGGTGCCCATCACGTTCTAGAGGCAGAGAGAAAGAAAGAAAGAGAGAAAGTCCCATATCGCGGCACAGTCTGTGTCAGTCCGGTTGCCTACCTCGGGCGCTGCTGAGAGCCACCCTCGCTCGTGTGGCGGACTCGCGTCCTCCCCTCTCCCTTCTTTCTCGCACTCGTTCGTTAACTCGCTCGCTCGCTCGCTCGCTCTCTCTCTTTCTCTGTTTCTCTGTATCTCTCGCGCGCGCAGAGACCAAAGCCGCTCGTTTATATCTTCCAACGGCAGCGGTAGCAGCAGTATCAGCAGTATAGCACCAGCAGCAGCACTACCAGTGAAATCGTGCGCGTCTTCCTACGTTTCGAGTGTTTCGGTTCGATCCTCTTCCTCTTCCTCTTTTTCTCATTCTCTCTCTTTCTCTCTCTCTCTCTTTTTCTCTTTCTTTTTCTCTTTCTCGCTCTTTCTGTTTCTCCCTCTCTCTCTTTCTCTCTCTTTCTCTCTCTCTCTTTCTTTCTCTCTCTCTCTCTTTCTCTCTGCCTGCCACAAGAGTGCTTGCCAAAAGCAAAATCCTCTCTTCGGTTTGTTCTCTTCTCGTGCTTGCTCGATAGTGTAGTCAACCAGGTGTATCGTAGCAATAAGTGTTTCATACTCGACATGCTATACGGTTGTTCTTATCAGTGCTCCAACGACAGTAGGACGACGAGGACGACGACAACGATAACGAGGAGAAGGAGGATAAGGACGGTGAGGAGGACAAGCAGGAGGAGAAACGGAGATTGCTCGTCGAAGAGGCTCGTCGTAGGAAGAAGGAGCGTGGGAGCTGAGAGCGCGCTTCGCCGCTGCTGAGAAAGTCCTCCTTCTCCTCCTCCTCGTCGCTTACGAGAGAGGAAAAGAAAGAGGAAGAGAGACTGACAAACAGAGAAAGAGAGAGAGAGAGAGAGAGAGAGAGAGAGAGAGAAAGGAAAACCGAAGAAGAAGAAAAAAGAAGAAGAAGAAGAAGAATCGCGGTGGAGACGGCGAATGCGAGCGAAACGACGCAAGCAGCCCGGCTTGAGCTGGCATGAACGCCGAGGGAAACGACAACGGGCACGAGGACAACGTCAACGTAAACGACAACAAGAGAAAGAACAAAAACAACAGTGGGAACAAGAAAAACAAAATAACGGAGAACGAGAAGAGCGGCTACCGTGAGGCTCGCGGCGATGCTCATAGACGTTACCTGACGAGCGCACTCGTGCGTACGAGCAAGTCGCGATTTTCGTTATCGACGCTCGATCCCTCTGTCCGCGTCGCTGGTATCACCGACGATCATCGTCATCGACCTCACGGCGAACAACCCCACGCTCCTGCGCGCCGTTTTTGCGTCCTCTTACATTCTTGTTAAGGTCAGTGATATAACGGATTTCTCGAAAGATCCACCCGTTAACGTCCTGTCATAGTCCTGCTGCCGTCCTGCGCTTTTCTATCCATCCATCCATTCATCTATACATCCATCCATCATCTATTTATCTGTCTCTCTCTATCTCTCTCTCTCTCTCTCTCTCTCTCTCTCTCTCTCTCTCTCTCTCTCTCTCACTCTACGCGCCCTCTCCCGTCCGTCGTCTTCCCGTTTCTCTCTCCCTCTCCCCCCCCCTCGCTCTTTCTCTCTCTCTCCATCTCCCCATCTCCCTCTTTCTCTCTATCTATCTTTATCTATCTATCTATCTATCTATCTCTTTCCCTCTCTCCACACGCCGGATCGATCCCCAGCCGATCGATAGGCGTGGGTGAGTGGGAGGGTTGGTATCACGGTGAGGATCACGTGTGTGTCTCGAGATCGAGTGCACAGGATCATCATCTTCATGGGCGAGCAGGAATCATCGTCTCCTTCTCTTTGTTTCATTTCCTTTTCTGTATATCTCGAGAAATCTTTCTCTTTTTTACGAAAGACGCAAAAATTGTCTGGTCTCGTCCTTTTTTTTCTTTTTTTTTTTTTCTTCTTCTTCTCATCAAGATAGACAAATAATGTTCATATAGTCGAAAAGTAGAAAAGAAGTGAGGATCGTCGATTTTTTAGGAGAGTTAAAATAAGGGTGAAATGGTAAAGGGTGAAAAGAGGGAGGAAATCGGCCGCAAACTCCTTCGGGAAGGTTGGAGGAGGATTACATAACGCCAGCCAGTCTCTCTCTCTCTCTCTCTCCCCCCTTCTTTCTCATTGGCTTCGACCACTACGTGTTCTCTCTCCCTTTCTCTCCCTCCCTCCCTCTCTCTCTCTCTCTCTGTCTCTCTGTCTCTCTACCCCTCTTTTCCACTCGTACAGCATTCTCTTTCACGCTCGGCCTCGGACCGTGACAAACATTCGCATCGACGGCTAATTAAAAGCTCTCGCCTCACGGCCTTCTCCTTCCCTTTCCCTATTTCTCTCTTTCTCCTTCGATGAAGGAATTTAATTAAAAAACAGAAAAGAGGGTGCCGGTCTCGCGACCGTGGCATACGCCGTTTAATTCATCGTACAAGGTCATGCTTCCTTTTTATTGTCCAGTCACACGGTACACTGTGAGACAGACAGAAAGAGAGAGAGAGAGAGAGAGAGAGAGAGAGAGAAAGAGAGAGATAGAAAGAAAGAAAGAATGAAATATAGTAAGAAAGAAAGAAAAAGAGATAGCGATCATATCAGTAGATAAATTTTAAGGGATCGTTGCGCGATCGCGTGGTATCAAATAGATAGGTATTCTATTGGTGGACATTGACCAGATAGGACATTGACTGATCGTCCATGAATTTTGATTCTTTCGAAAGTATTTAGAACGGTACATAGACTAGAATGTTAGACGAGAAAGGCATATATCTCTTTCTCTCTCTCTCTCTCTCTCGTTCTCTTTATCGAGGAGGGCGAACAAGCACGCGCGCGGAGGGCTCGAACGATCGATGGACCCTTAACCATTCTTCCGTGTTATCGTTACGCGACTCCCCTCCTCTCTCACCTTCCATCAGTTTTACTACACGAGAGAGCTGGCACGAGCGATGCGCCAAAGTGCACGCTCTCCAAGCACGTCACCGACGCGTGCATGCTTTCTCCTCCTCCACCTCCCTCTTCCTCCTCCTCCTCCTCCTCCTTCTCCTCTTTCTCCTCCTCATCATTCTCCTTCTTCCTTCGACCCAAGCTAATCCCCCATTTTTTACAATTTCCATAATCGCCACTCTTACTTTTTTCCCTATGCATTTTTTATGCGTAATTTTGTACTCTTTTACCACTTCATTTTTTTCCTCCGTTTTCCAGCCTTTCAACCCTTCGCTCTTCTCCCTTACCTCCCACTGCCTTCTTCCTCTCCCCTCCCCTCCTCCTCTCCCTCTTCACTATTATTCCCTCCTGTCCTTCTCCTCGACTCCACGGAAGCAACATAGCGCCTCGAGCTAGCCGGAAAAGGATCGATAATAGAATTGCCTATTGCACGCTACAACTGTCATAAGGGAATACAATTCGGCAAAAATTACATACTGTTATCATACTACTTTACTACTGGCAAATTGTCAAATTAATGCGTGTCCTTCGTCCTCCTCGTCGTCGTCGTCGTCGTCGTCGTCGTCGTCGTCGTCGTCGTCGTTGTCGTCGTTGTCGTTGTCGTGTAGGTTAATTTACGAGAAATCATTCTTCTTTCGTTCTTTCTGCGATTACGATATTTTCTTCTCCGTTGAATCGTACGAAAAGTTGATATAATAAGAACAAATCAAAATCTACTCATTTTCCTCCTAAAAGAGCAAAGTTCGGCAAATCCGAAAATAATTAAATCACGTTTGGTAAAAGACCAAAGGGATATAATAAAGCTTTTTCGATTTGCCAAGCAAACACGATTTAGGTCGAACTAAAATGGTATTAAAATTTTGTTAATAATTGAACGTGACTTACAAAGCGTGACTTAGTCGTTGCATTTAAAAGCTGCATCGTCGCTTTGTTTATTTAACCGTATGGCTCGTCCTACCTTCGCTTTAATTACGTTCGATCGCTGGACATAAACGTACTCGACATTTTACCCTACTATAATCACCGTGGAATGGTGAATCGGTTGCAAAAATTGTAACCAATATGTAAATACATATATCTATATATAAGTTACATATATATACCTGTGTGTATGTGTATATATATATAGACGTATATATATGTATAACATATATACTTTCTCGCGATCGATCGGTTTGAAAAAGACTTTTTCTAATGGCGAGCACGAACGATCCCGATCGCTCGAACGATACACTTTCACGCGTGGGCGTGTATATCTCATCCAGATGGCGAGTACGGTTTGATGTAGAAAATGCACCGCGCATATGGTCTCGCATACGAGAATATTATTTCGATCGAAGTATAACTGCCCTGAAAACGTACTTTCGGCGTCAAGGATATTATTACTCGACGATTTTATTCCAACTTCTTGCGTACAGTTTATTCGAGCGAAACCGATTAATCTTGATCTCGATGAGATAGGGGTTAACCGCTAATTAACATTGTATAATATTAATGAAGCTTTCGTTGAGTTCGTAGATCCCGAAGAGCTTTCTTAGTCGATGAAAAGTGTAAGAAAGAAGAAAAGAGAGAAAAAAAAAGAGAAAAAAAAGGGAAGATAAATTTTGTCGAACGTGTCTGGTGATAAAGGGTAACGTGGTTTCGCTTCTCCTTTAAATTGAAGAACACTCGAGAAATTTGGACACGTTTGTTTGACGACGCATTGTTTAACGTAAGCAGTGATAAATCGGAGACACTCGCGAGGGTTCTCGTTCGGATTCCGCATTCGACTTTTATCGTATGAATAACTGACCACTAGTCGGACTATAGCCGAGGTATCATTACGTACGGGCCTAGAGAGTCGAAAGGGGGAGAACAAAGGTCTATCGCCTCGCAGACACCCGATCGAGATCCTCCTTTCGGTCATTTATCCTCCAGCCAGGTGGACAAAATGGAAGACCGTTTGACCTTTCGTGGAACGTCATAAATCGTTCGTTCATCCTTCGTTCGTGTGTCTCGTCAAATTGACTCTCTCCTTGGTCGGTCGGTCAGTCAGTCGTTCGTCTTGCCGTAATGCAATACCGTCGAAGATATCCTTGTCGTAAATGAAAAAAAAAAAGAGAGAGAGAGAAAGAGAGAAAAGAAGAAGAAGAAGGGAAACAGTTACGCTTCACGCTACGTCGCGTGGTGCCAATCGATCGATCCATACCTATGTATCTACGAATTGAAATTAGCCGAGTACTCTTTCATAGTCGTTATAAGCCTTTTCATTTATAAGGACGTAGCTTCGTATCAACTCCTCCTCGAGCTCTTCTTTTCATCCGTTTTATATTTCTTTTGACACCAACAAGCATCCAAGAGGTGTACCAATCAACTCCTCCTAGGCGTTGGTCTTTAATTTGAAAAAAGAACGAACAGAGAAAAAACGAGGCAACAAAATTAAATAAAAAGGGATACGGTATCGAACTCGACTATTCGAGCTTTTCTTTTCCTCTTACTTATACATATCGAAAGCTTCGTCGAGTATTCAAAAAGTAGTGCTTTCGTGTATAACATACGCGATGTATATTTGATTACTTCGTATTTGCAAACGAAATCTTCTTAAATGAAACGAAAGCTCTTGAAACGATGCTCTACTAATTTTAACCAAAGAATCATTAATTTGCTTTACGATTTGTTTCGTAAATTTCGTGATTCTATTCCCTGTATATTTATGTCTTGAGTTTCCGTATCTTACGATACCACGGTTTATACAGGTTTGTAATAAGGACGAAAGGAGGAGTTTATGAATCGTTAAAGTCCGAGGGAAAGCGTTTCATAAGACGGGGAACGCGCGTGACAACGATAATTTACAGTAGAGCCCTTGCACTCCTTGGACGACAGTAGAATATGATAGCATGGTAGCGTACAGTGGTAGACTACCGGTGTTGGTTGGACGAACACTTACGACAATGATAATAATAATAAAAAAAAAAAAAAAAAAAGAAGAAGAAAGAATAAATTGTACGTTCGAGATCAGACATAGTCTCGCGTGAGAGAGGATAAAAGAAATTACACGTTATATTCTTCTCCCCTTTTTATGTAGTCCATTTTACGAGGAGATACCATTCGAACGAGAAGGAATATATTTATGTCGCAATATCGTGGGATGCATTTGAAACTTGATACTTGAAAGTTTGCCAGAATATCAGAACGTACGATGAGGTAAAGCAATGCACGTGCGACCTGCTCGTTGCTTTTAGTCGTTATTGTTGCGCGAAATTTCGTTCGGAACTCTTGCACGTTGGGAATAGTATAGAAAAAACACTAAAAGAAGAGTGGAGAAAGAGAGAGAGAGAGAGAGAAATAAAGAGAATATTTCATCGGTAGGATTCCATCTTGCGCGCATCCCTCTTTTTTCTTTCTCTATCCTTCCAAATACTTTTTCTTTCGTTCCTCAAACCTCCAAACTTGTTCAACTGTCTCATTTTGAAACATCCACTGATTATCCTTGATCGCAAATAAATGACAAGAAGAGAAGAAAAAACAATTGCTCTGAATTAATCAGATTTAATCTCTGTTTTCGCAGATATCGTCTTATTTCGCTCGATCAAGGTGAACTGCGGCAGCGTCAATAGCTGTTTGAAGGGACATTGGCTTCTCATCCAAACAGATTACGATGAACAAGGAACCATCGTATTGGGGTAGAGGGTGCCTCGCGTGACACACGTCCTTCCTCGGTTCTTTTCCACCAGGAGACGGAGTGTCCGGGTCTCGTTCGGCCACGCTTCGTCTCCTCTCTTCTTCCTCTTCTTCTTTTTCTACTTCAACTCCAACTTCTATTTCTAGTTCTATTTCTACTACTCTTCGAGCACCATCGTTATCTTAATCTTCTTCTTTTCCTTTCCTACTTTTTCATCGTTGCCGTCAATCTTAACTATCTTTTTCCTTTTTTCTCTCATCTCTCTCTCTCTCTCTCTCTCTCTCCCTCTTGTTTTGCCCGTTACGTTCGAAGCTACCCTTACGACGAGGACACGCGTACCAGGGAGGCACGATAGTATGACGGTGATGCTGCTGCAACGTTCGGTCACCCCGCAGTCGACGCACCGCCAAAAGACAGCGAAGAAGGACTGCAGCGCGAAGCCGCCCTTTATCTTCCTGCTGGACGATCGTCAGGAGCACAGGCGATCTATAGACGCCTCCATCATCACGACCACTAACAACAACAACAACAACAACAACAACAACAACAACATCATCATCAATAATTTCAACAACAATTACGAAAACAATTACACTCCCACGACCAATAATAACAACAACAACAACAATATCAACAACAACAACAACAACAACAACAATTACGAGAGTGGGAACAAAAACAATATCGTGAAAAGAAGCGTCCGTAGAAGCAGCGGAAGCCGCGAGTACGCCGTCGAGGAGGCGCCGGCTTCGGTGACGTCTCAGAGACGCACCGCCGGTGGCCAGGACGTCGCGATGCGATATTATCGGATCTGGATTTACGCCTGTAACGGGGTGCTCTTCTTCAGCGCGGCTGCATTCGCCGCGGTCGTATCAATGTCCATTATATTCACCGGCGATCCCAGAAGGCACGTAATACCTGGAGTCCCAAGAGCCTTCGATCCGACGGCCCTATATGCTTACCTCGCTTTGGGTACTCAACTGGGACTCGTTCAGTTACTCGGTTGCGTTGCCGTAAGAAGACTCAGCGCCAAATTACTCAACGTCTATTGGGTTCTACTCTTGGTCCTACTCTTCGGAGACATCGTTATCGGTATCGTTTGGGTCGTCCGTTCCGAGGGAATGAACGCTCAACTCAGGCCCATGCTGAGGCTACGATTACAGGTTCGATCGTTGCTCCTTTTATCTTTTTCGTTCAAACAAAACAAATAGGTTTTGTTTGATTTGATTTTATTTTAGTTTCGTCATCCTTTACTTGCGGATCTTTAGATATTTTTTTTTTTTTTCCTTTTCGTAACTTATTCGAACACGCTCCCTTTGACTCACTTTCGTTCTTTTACCATCTAAAGGTCGAAGATACTCGATAACTTCAAGCAAGATTATCCTAATGTCATCTACGATAATGTTCTGGCACGCACGTCCAAGTTAACTCAGTCTGCCGTTCTAAACGATCTCCACGTAGATTCGAGATGAACGTCCGACTTGGCTCCTACGTCTGATCTTTCTCTAGCCTCGCTTGACTCGTCTTCAAGTTTGAAGAAAAAATCACGTTCGCTGACGTCGACCTAATGCGAAAGTTACCTAAGTACGTGACGCGAGAAACGATGATAAGATCGCACGCTCGATGATAATCAGAATGGGTAATGGGCTCGTCTAATTCGTTCATTTTTTCCTTCCTTCTTTCTTTCTGAACAAAATCTTTCATTGGATTTCCTCGGTTGTAATTATTACTCCTTTCGCTTGCTCGCTCGCTTGCTACTTGCTTGCTCGAGAGAGACAAACAAAAATGAAAGAAGAAACGAAAGAAACGGAGATTCACTTGCGTAATAAGAAAGTGGTACGACTGTCTCTGAGTGTTATCGAGCGTAGAAACGGGCTTCTTCCTCTTTTTTCAATGATACTTTTATAAATCTAGGCCGGAAACTCTTCTATAGGAGATTTATCGTATTCACTGAATAAAATGATACGAGTACATTATTACGATACCCTCTCTCTCCTGTATATATGATAGGTATATCTATCCATCTTTCTATCTATCTATCTATGCATCTATCTATCCATCTATCTATCTACCTATCTATCTTTATCCCTTATGTCGTTATATTTTCAAGCTTTGTAAATGGAGATAGTTTTCAAGAGAATCGTCTAAATCCCTTTGCGAGTTTTCTTTTCTTAGGCATTATATTTTCGGTATTACAACCCGAGCGTGATTAAATGTATGATTTAACTGATTCCATTCTTTTGGGGAGGATTATTTTCTTTTCTTCTTCTTCTTTCTTCTTTTTTTGTTTTTTTGTTTTTTTCAAGAGGGGGATGATAGACGAAGAAAAAGAAAAAAATGAAGAGGAGGAGAACGTACGAAGGAATATACGCTGACAAGAATATATTTTATGTATTCGTGAAGTTTTAAATCCACAGAGGAAAGCATCGGGAAGATTACAAAACCGGAGAGAACGCGTTCGATAAAAAAGTTTATCTTTATGTTAGAAAAAAAAAAGAAGAAAAAAGAAAAGAAAATATTTATCTTTCGTTATTATCTCCGATCGACGCGTCACGTACTGACATACGTAAGCTCGAAAGATAATCCTCATTATTTCTCGTGGTACGAAAGAAACTGCAAAGTTTTCGTTTTAACTTTGGTCGATTAAAAGCAGTAGGTGGGTGGATGGATGGTAAGAGGGAGGGAAGGAGGAAAGAGGAGGCCTTTGAAATCTGTGAGTCTAAAATACGGCTAGCCACCAGTAAGACGGGACTGATATACGATTCTCTTTGAACATTAGACTGATATACTGTAGAATAGACCAAACCGAGTAGGACATTAACCCTAGTAATTCGGTCAGGTATAACCTAGTGATTCAAATGCTCTCTCGTGAGTATTATCTTCCTTCCAAATGATTTTATCGAGGGAACAAGAACATACGAGATATATACGAGCATAATTAAATAATATTATATATCTCTATTAATGATTACATTCGTAAATTATCGATATTATCATAATTTTCCCTTTGGTTTAGTCGAGACAAGGGGAAAGAGAAAAACGATAAAGAATAGAAAAGAAAATATTGAGAAAGAGTTATCACAGGTTTATCGAGCTCCTAACTGAATCCGTATTAGCAGTGAACCGTGTCGTGATAACAGTCGTGATATTTTTCTTTGCCAGAGTTACCTCCTTTTCGTTGGCATTCTTTCGTCGAGTAACACACCGAGAAAATGGTTCTCTTTGGCGGCGACCGAATCAACGCCATTGAGAAACGATTCGAGACAGTTAGTTCTAAGCTTCCTTTCCTATTTCTCATTTGTTCTTTCGTTGTTACCAGAGAATTATATATCTTTGTCCAAAGTGAACGAGCGTATTTAAACACACACATATACACGCACATAAACGCACAATCTTCTCATAGATATCTCGCGAGAATATGCATGCTCGTTTGTGGTAACCGCAACGTGGTTCATACATAAGAAACGAATAATGCGACGGTTGGCTGTGGTTGGCTGACCCAACACAAAGGTTCTTTCTTTTTCCACTTTACGCGTTATCTCTCGTACCTTTCAAAGAAAGATTTTGGTATAAATGAGAAAACGAGGATTCATCCCTGTTTATCCTTGGCTCTCGAGACCGATTCGCTAAAGGATTCATCCTTTAAAACATCCGTCATCGGGAATGTGTTCTTTTGAGTTTTTCTCCGTTTTCTCGAAACGTCGCACGTACCTACTCGTATGATTTACCCTTTTCACGTTTTTCATTTCAAGAACATGTCTGTATATATATATATGTATACATATATATATATATATATATGTTTTTGCTTTTATACGCGAAAAATGTCGCCTAAAAGACTTTACAGTTTTACGAAGAAAAATACTAAAATTCGATCGGCGAAAGCGAGCCAAGCTCTTTCATTGAAATCAAATGACATATTACAGCCGTTAGAACAAAGATACCTGTTGAAATATCCGAAAATAAAAGGGAAAATCTTTTCTATCGGAAGTACATAAGTATATGTACTTCCAATTGGTAGTAGCATTTGGTAATCGTCCAAGAAAATAAACTTAAGCTATTTTAATTGTCGCGAACGTATGAAAGTATAAAATCGTGGAAATGAGCCGTTCTCGAGGGGAAAATAAGAGATACCGTTTCTTTATCCTACATTCATTTTTATTTTTATTATTATAGAATATGCTCTCTTCTCTTTTATAATTAATGCCGGTGGTATGTTGACGCGAAAACTTTCCTTTTCCTCTTTTGTCATCCGTAAATTTACGTTTCACCGTGCAATATCTGTTCTGTAGACATAATATTTTATATATACATACCAACATACACACACACATATATATATGTATATATATATATATATATCAAGTCTCCCTTCCTCTCTCTTTCTCTCTCTCTTTCTCTCTTTCTCTCTCTTATGTTAGCAGCCGATATTTCATCCCGATAAAATGTAGGTCGCGAACATTTCTAACTGTACGTTTATTGCACATTACGTACATTCGTCCTTCAAGATTTTACGTTCCAATCCATAAGGAAAAATCTTAGGAGTGATATAAAATGCACACCATGAATATTATTTGAATATTAAAGGAACGGTAAAGTATATTCTATTTATGATATTAAAATATATTATAAATATATATATATATATATACATTTATTTTCGAATAAATGTCACGTAAAATATAGGTAATAATAACGGTAAGATAAATGAGGATTATTTTAAGCGAGTTGATCCGCATCTGTTCTTGTTTTTGTTTCTCTCTTCTCGTTATATCCGCAGATAAATCGTATTTGAGAACAGAGTAGTCGTACGTTTACTCATAGACCATGCAATACGACCGATGATATGGCCAACGAGCTAGAACATACAAACCTAGCGCTTAGGGTACTTAGATCCTACATTTTCTGCATGGATCGATCAACGTGACATCTAACCTATCGCGAATCGTAACAATGTTTATTTTTTGTGTGAATTCTATTTCATCCTTTTCTTTTCTTTTCTTTTTTTCTTTTTTTTTCTTTTTTTTTTAGATTACATTTCTCAACGAAAAAATACTATGACATCGGATTGACTTATCGTATAGACGCACAATCGTTCCTTGCAAAAAAATAAATCAAATCATCGTCGAAAAACAATCAACGAGTCAATCTATTTCCGATACAATTGAATTTACAATTTTCAGTCTTAATATGTCCCAATTTCGCTTTGTCTCTCTTTAATAAGATACGTTTCAGACTATACAAAATGTTGTCTCGAGTGGACACACCTGACTTAGCCCCATATATGCGGTAGTTACACCGAACATATAAACACTTTACTCCGTATTCGGAGCACGCTTTTAGCGCTGTTAGGACTACTTGTTTATCACGACGCCCTTGGGTTTACTACGTATATAACCATACGTATACTATATGTAGATACGTTCTATGCCCCGTCGACCCTGTTAACTATAAAATGCAAAAGGAAAATGGAGAGATGAAAAAAGTGACAAATTGAATTACAAATATGAAATTCTTTTCTCTCTCTCTTTCTCTCTCTTCTACGTGCAATTCATTTTAATCGTCTAGCAATATGATAGAATAATTTACTCGATCGTTCCTCGATAATTCGTAACAGAGTAAATTCTATTTAAAAACACGTCCTGCTCCCTTCTTTCGTGTCCTTCTTAAAATTCTAATCTCCTTTAACTCCTGTGTTCTCTATTTTCTTAGACGATTTTTTTTTCTTTTTCTTTTTTTTTTAAGACTAAGATATACAAGCGAATCGTAGAAATGGGCCAACGTATAATAGGAAATTATCAGGCAAGATCGTAAAACCTTTTGGAAAGTTAAAATCAAACGCTCCGAGGTAGGACTTACGTTTACGCACGATAAAATTCTTACTCTTCGCGCTAGAAAGTAAGATTGTTACATTTACGATGCTCCGAAAGAAAATCAACGTTCGAGGGTTCCCACGAGTTACTTTAATCTTTTTTTCTTGAAAAGCCTTTCTTTCTTTCTTTCTTTCTTTCTTTTTTTTCTTTCTTAGTTCGACCTCTTTCCACCGTATTCGAAATCGTTACACACCCTCTCGGCTTTTGTGTTCCCTTATCCAGACTGATCGCATAATCTAACGAGAAACGTGCGTAGATTGACACGAACCGATAACGAGCAACGGATGAGAACGGAATTATGGAGCTTCTTTTTCGATCTAGCACAATCTTTTTATCGTTTTTTTTTTCCCTCTCTTTCTTTCACTCTTTTCTTTCCTTTTTTCTTTTTCTTTTTCTTTTTCGTTTTTCTATTTCTCCTCGACAAAGTGTACTCGGCGCGAGTAAATCTCACGGCCTAAATTTCTTACGATTATTAATAGTTATCCGTGTTCGTCGGTGCTAACGATTAATACGTCACGAAGTAAATATCTTGTCGTCGACTCTTAGTAACTTATAGCAGCTTCGAAAACGACGAGTGATATCGTTGAAACGTTACTGTCGCAATTAAGAAAGTTCTAAAGACGAAGTTATAGTTGTTTTATACAGGACAAATATCTACCTCGACGAAAGTGCGATCAAAAAGAAAGAAAAGAAAAAAAAAATAAACAAGAGAATCGGTTTTGACGAAACTCGTTAGTAAGTAAATTTCAAGTTGAATTTCAAGATCGAAAGAACATTGACATTATTTTTATCAACCGGTGAAATTTTCCGTCGTACCTATTCCATTGAAAACTGTGAAATATTGAATTTTCAAGTGCCCTCTCGCAAATTAGAACGCCTACTTCGCTGTTACAATGATCTTACCGATTAACCTTTCGCACGGAAAATATCAGAGTATGAAAAGTCGTTGGAGTAATTTACCTCGCTGCGTCCTCTCTCAAATTTAAATAGCTTTTCGATATATAGAAAGGAAGAAAAAAAAATGAAAGAAGGAAAGAAGGAAAAATTTTCAAACGAATTTTTAGATATTACCAAAGAGTAGAAGAGATAGGTTTTAATCGAGCAGAATATCACGTCGGCGTAGAAAATGTAATAATTTCTTTATTCAAATAGTTAGTGAAAGGACACTTGAGCCGACACGTTTTGGCATCGAGTAGTTACATTTCATTGTCAAACAAGCCTCGTAACGATTGTCTAGTCCATCAAAAACAAGAGAAATATCATTTCTATTATAGGAATTTATTTATTATTGCGACGTCAGGTACACGTTCTCTTAGTCTTCGAAACAGTCCGACGTGAAAAGCGTTAAACGTGTTTCTCATTGTTCGACAGACGGAGTACGGTAAGGAGCCACGATTCAGCGAGCATTGGGATCGACTGCAGAAGGAATTCACGTGTTGCGGTGTAACAGGGCCGCGTGATTTCGGATCCCGTTGGCCGCAGACATGTTGCGGGCCCATCATGAATGTCAGCGACACCTGCCAGCAACCATACTCGCGAGGATGCGACGAATCCTTGCTACGCTGGTTGAGAGAAACTTCCGATCGCCTATTCGTATTTGGCTTTTGCGTCGTGGCCTTCACCAAACTCTGTTTCCTCGGTATTCTACGATACGAGATACGTGAGATGATACAAAAGATACGGATGCTGCGCGAACCACCCCCACCGGCGACAACTTTTGCCCAGCCGCCATTTTCGCAGGTGATGTCGGAAGCCACTACCAATAATGGCAGCATCGTTCGACGAACCACTCTGCCTAACGCCGTTACTCCTTCCGGTACGTCTCTTACGATCTCTTTTCTTCTTTTACAAGTAATTTAACACATTTTCAAAAGATCAAAGGAGAGGACCAAGAAATGTTTAATAAAAGATTGGGAGAGAGATCGTCGTAAAAGTTTCATGCCCTTAAAATGAACCCATTTGTGGGAGTAAAAACGTCGAGTGGTAGAAACGAAAGAGAAATCGTCTCTTGTGCGATAGCTCGGTGTAAGAATGAAAGATGACCGTTGGAGATAGTGCTAGACGGTAGAAAAGGTAAAACCAATAAAAAGGAAAAGAGTTTTTATTCGGATAAGCCGAATGTATATAGAAGAGGGAGGGAGAGGGAGAAAGCGGTATAAAATTGTTCTGTGGAAATGTTCCGACAGTTTTAAAGTCGACGTCATTAATTCTAACGATCGTTTGTCGGTTGACGCGTGTCGACACACGTTCCTACCACTTCTGCTATATCTATTCGTATAACCTCGTTTTTAATTCAGCGGAAGGTGATTTAATAAACTCTTAAATGAACAATTTCAACGCGGAAGTTACCGTAAGAACTTAAGTGTCGGCGAACCAACGGTTCGAACGTTCGGAAGGTTCGATGCCCCCGTCGAAACTAAAATAAGACTTCTAATCGATATCGCGAAAGAGCAACGAAATTTCTAGCGAAGCGTAATATTTCCCAGATATGTACGATTTCGATTAAAACCAACGCGTTCTCGAGTTTCTTTTTTTAACTATACAAACTTCTGAAAACATGAAAAGAAACTAATTTAGTCAACATACTTATTTCAGTAGCAAAACGTCGTTGAAATAATGTCGTTAAAGAATATGTTAAAGAAATTAAACTTAGGTATATTCACGGTAGCTAGTTAAAGTATTCTATAGTTAAAGCGTGCAACCGTGAACTGTATCGATCCGATCTGATTTGGTAACCGTGCTCGAGGAGAGACCGCTATAAAGAAAAATAAGAGACTGTTCTTATTTTTCTCCTGCGATGAAGTAAAGAGACTTCGTCGAATATTACGATTTTTTTTTTTTTTGACCGATAAAATTAGATTACTAGGAACTTTAATTCAATCTAGTCTAATTCTATAAATATATATCGTAGCCTTTGAAAGTTTTATCAATTAAATGTCGGATAAAAAGAATTTCAAATTCGCGAAATGAAATTTTCAATTTTGTACACTTCTGTAATATAATTTTAACGAATAAATCTAATATATATATATATATATGATATATAAAATTATAATATAATATAATAATACAATATATGTCAAAATGACGAAAAATTGTTTTCTTTGGGAAACAAAACGGTTAAAACAACGAATGTATTTTTGTCTAGTTTTGTGAAAACTGTTGTGTCTATTCTGCATCTATCGAAGTCTAGTATCCTTTAGGGATACTACGTATCTATCTAGCAATGCTTATTCAACGAGAACGTGACTCGAGTGGTACTACTTAGGTTCAAATCGTTATTTCAATGGTACTATAGAGACATATCGGGTCAAATAGACATTGGGTCAATGACTGCTTAATAGAATGTCGCAATGAAATTATATTTTTTTTTCTTTCTTTTTTCTTTCTTTTTTTAACAAAAACTTCGCTAAATCGAATCGTTTCGTTCGACAAATTTTACTCTTAGGTAGATGTTCGCGCCTATTTATCGTTTAAAATATCACAGAAAATAAACGTACGTGATATTTCGGATATCCTAAATTTTACCCGAACTGTTAAATTACTGCAACGTCCGTTCTGTTGACGGTAGATTGATTCATCCGATCAAGTTACAGGAACTTCTTTCCGAGGGCAATAAATCTGTCAATCAATGTCCGACATCACTTTCATGCTCCCTATACATACATATATATATATCTAACTTTGATTAATATATGTAAACCACGAAATAAATCAAATAACAAATTCGATCAATGAATAAACCGGTAACAAATATCAAAATCTACTACGCAGTATAGATATTATTAAAAACTGAAGTACTTTCGAACGAGTATATGCCGTGTTAGAGAACAATAATAATAATAATAATAATAATAATAATAATAATAATAAAAATCTCTTATCAATTTTCGCCCTAATAAACATCATCGATCCGTACATACAGTATTTTATCAAATACTATAGCAGGTATATAGATTATCGTCCTTACTAAAATGTTAGGAGAATCATCCGAAAGTTGTAAATTTCAGGTGGGAGACGTTTAAAGCAGGGCTGCTTCATTCTCATCGGTGAAAACAGGAGCATCGCGTGACGAGAAGCAACTGAATTGAGTCAAACTAATCTACCAGTATGCCTACTATTCTGCTTACCGTAGATTATTTCTTATCGGATCCAAGTGAAATTTTCGTTACCGCGGACACTACCAACCCAAAGAGAAATATAAATTGATATCACGAAATTTTCTTTCAAAAATATTACGTACATATAAAACAGTAGCTAGCTAATGTAATTTATCTTTATGTAATAGAACAAGCGTCGTTCGACCCACGATCATTTTCATCCAATTTACGATCGACGAAGTTTTTTTTTCTCTTTTCTTTTTCTTTTTTTTTCCACTAACTAAGTCGAGCTTTAGAGCCGTGGAGAAGCTTTAGAGATCGAAGAAATCGGTCGAACCGATAGAAGACGTAAGTGCCGTTGATTACGAAGCCGAATATATGCTTTGACACGAAGAAGTTACGAAGGGGGAGGACGTTTAAGTAATCGGTTTTAACGACGTAGCAAAACGTTTGTAAACCTGCAACGAATTTTCTTTCCCTCTTGTTCTTTTCTTTTCTTTTTTTTTCTTTTCTTCACTCTAATATTCTCGATATTTCGATCGTTAACGATGTCACACTCGTCCACCGATCGATATTAAAACGACTGATCATTAGAACTTTAATAGAAACGTTCGCGAACGTTCGCCTTTATTTTAGACGCCGTTGAGAACATGGAAACTAAAAAGTAGAACGGTTGCGTGTTCGCCAATAGTTAACATCATCTAACCGCGTGCGTTCAACCGTTCGTTCGAAGAGTTTACGGGTGACGAGCCGATGCACGGGGCATTAAAAAGCTCCTCCCATAGATACTACCTACATACCTAGATATATAAGGTATCTTTATCTCTAAACGTTCATGTATGTGGAAGTTTATTTGCGAGAGGGCATCGCCATCACGAATATGTATGTGAAATTCATAAATCTTAAGGAAACGTGTTAGGAGGACGCGAGTACACTCAGCTATTAACCGGTAACAGTGCTCGTGTCTAACGGAAGTCGTAAAGATGCAAAATAACCGACTGCCACGTTAGGGAACCCTTAAGTGCGACAAATAATTTCGACGTTAGGGAACTTTAAGCCGACTCGTTCTTTTTCTTTCTTTTTTCTTTAGATCTGTCTGTTTCTCTCTCTCTCTCTTTCTACTTACATCGAACTTTCGTGACTCGGCTTATATTCGAATTTTACTGCGAACTTTCCTTCTACTCTTCCACCTTCTCTCCTTATTTCTCTCCTTTCTTTGCTTAATCCTCGAAAAGGCTCAAAGGTGGATACAATGAGACTCGCTATTTAATACAGTCTTAGATACACCGTAAGAAAACTTTTTAGCTCGTTTAAAAAGCGCGTTTTCGAATTGTCGGCTGAAAGAGAGAAAGAAAAACAGAGAGGGAGAGAGAAAGGGTAATAAAAACAAAATAAAGCAAGAAAAAAAGAAACGAAAGAACTTTTTGAAGTTTCGACGTGTAATTTGTTCGGGGGAGATTGCCAGAAAAGGAAGAGAACGTATTTATTAAAGTTATCTACCTTCCCATTTAACGGAGACAAAGGTTTCGCTGTGACGTTCACGATTTGATATTTATGATAGTCGAGATAGTCCGTGGAGAAGTTGAAATCGTTTGTTGTACCTTTCTATGAAATTTCGACGTGGAAATGTGTTTTAAAGGGATGCTCGGGCAAAGGAAAGAGAAAGGGTATGTCTTCGGCGGAAAGCAGCCTGACAGATGACAAAGAAATCTCTACGGCTTCTAACGAGATACGCTTCTAAATGAGCAAAAAAGTATACAAGGTAATCCTTCAAACGCAGAACGTTTTCAGAACGGCCTAGAACTGTCAGTAAAATAAATAACTAGCAGATAAAGATGAAATTAAAACGAGCAGTTGTCAACTTACAATTTAAGGAAACACGATGAAATCGACAATACGTTGCTACGAGAGAGATCCATTAAAACGACGTTCAAACGTATTTCAATTAATTCGCCCGATCAAAAGTCTTATCGTCCGCGGTTGTACGCTTCGAAGGAGAAAAAGAAAAAAAAATAAAAGGAGAGAGAAGAAAAAAGGGGACACCAAAGTGCGAAGGTCGAAGCCTCGGCCTTGACCCGTAAAAAATCTGGTTTGCGTCTATGGACACCGACGATCTAATCCACTTTTCCTTTTTTTGTCGTATGTCGATACATAAAAAAAAAAGAAAGAAAAAACCCTGGAGAAAGAAAAAAGAAGAAAAAAACAAATATCCGAACTGAGATGATCCTTTATCATTCTATTTCAAGAAGAAAAAACGAGACCTTCGGTCGAGTAAATCGTACGTTACGGAGCATTGTCTCTCTCTCTCTTTCTCATGTAATATTTCGAAAGAAGAAAGATAAGAGAAAAACTCTTCGAATATGACATATCCGAAGAAAATTGTCTTGATATATGAGAATATGGAAATGAGCAGGTTTGCCAGGCCGATTTTCAACGTTCCGAGAGCTCGTTCTTTCCGAATAAAGAAAGAGCTCGTTCGGCACACCATCACATAGAAGACTAAAAAGGGGGAGCAAACAAAGTCTTGGAATTTCTTTGAGCACGATAACTCTCCTCGTCTCGATAGCATTTTTGATCCTTATTCAGAAGGCTCCAACTTGAAGAGGATTTGCGAGTGGTGGTAATGCCGCTACTAGTACTACTGACAGTACTGGTAGTGGTAGTAGTACTGGTTGTGGTGGTAGCTAAAAAGGAAGATCGAATGGAATCGCAAAGTACTTTATTCGCGACAAGTACGTCGTTGCTCGCGATACTCCATTCTTCATTGATTTTCTTCCATCCCTTTGATGATTTATTGTCAAACTTATAAAAGGATTTTTTCTCAAAAAAATTACTACATTGCACCACCACCACCACCACCACCACCACCACCATCAGCACTATTCATGTAAAGAAAGAACGTAAATCACGAAATCGAAAAATCGTCGCATCACTCTTACGATTACTTTGGATTTGTTACGAATCAATGATCCAAACTTTTTCTCCTTTATGTCTGACCAGTTTGCCAGGATTACGGATATCCTTTGATCAAGAGTCGTCAATTTGACGATCCTCTCTCTCTATGATGGATTATTCTCCCCAAAATAAACACGCTCTTCTTATGCCAAAAGGATACTAAAGCAAAGATAAAGAAAGGAAGATAAAGTAAAGATAGAGAGAAAGAGAGAGAGAACACTTTCAGGTGGATATCTTCGGACAATGAAATTCCTACGACCTTATCGACCTGGCCATGATCCAAAACAGATCGTAACACCCAGTCGTGAAAGCTAACCGGAAGATTTGACGCCTCTATCACTGCGTACACAATATACTTTTCGTAAATATTGTTTCTTTTTTTTTCTTTCTTTTTATTTTCTTCTTTTCCCTCTTTCCTTTTTAAATCGAACCACTTTCGATAGGATTCCGAGCGAGAGATGGAAGGATATTCTAGGTCGAGACCTCGGCCCTTTTTCTATCCAATTCATGTTACTCGAAGTTTCCTTCATAAAATCTTTTTTTTCTTTTCGAACTGCTACTCTTTTTTGCCCCGTTTTTTTTTCTTTTTTTCTTTCCTTTTCTTCGTCTATTCGTCGCCAGAGTTAGATTTTTAAGTAACTCCTATGGGAATCAGAATTTTTTCAAGTTGAAAAATAAAAACGAGTGGAGATTGTTCGGATTACTTCGTTTGAAAAATTAAGCTAATAAACGTTTTTTCTCGGATTACAACACGCAGTTACATTGATGTTAAATGAACAAAGAGGGAGATGCAGAAAATGGGAAAGAGAGAGAAAAAGAGAGAAAAGAGGAGAGAGAGTGAAGGACTAACACATGAACTGTCCTACATATGAAATTCCATTTGCATTCGAAACTGTTACTGAAGGACCTTATCACCGGAGAATCGCTATCTCGTTTGTCAGGCGATTCTTGAAAACTATGTCTTTCGCTACTATCGATTGAGCTTTGATCATAAAGCAAGAGAGAGTTTGTAAAAGTGGGATAGCGAGTGTAAGCTCGCTCTCGCCTTGAAATTACCATTTACCATCATCGAAATATATATATATATATATACAATCTCGATATTGAGAATCTTTCGAAGGATACGTTTCATGGTCAACGAGATGGTGATAATGGAATGATGAGAAAGTTCGTGATGTAATTAAATTAAATAAAAATGTTCCATGATAACTACTGTTATTTGTACACGCTGATAGAAGAACAAATAAAATATATATCTAGGAGAGAAAAAATAAGTATTAACAAATTAATGAAATATATTTTGTTGGCATGCGAATATTGTTTCGAAAGGAGAACGATTAAATATCTTCTACTGAAATGAAAACGGTGTCAACGTTAAGCCATTTATTCGCATGAGAGGCATTTTCTTGAAAGGAAATTTCAATAAGCTAATCGAAAGTTGACATCGAACAGTAAACTTCTAAATTGTGGAAGAGAAAAAGAAAGAAAGAGGAGAGAGAGAGAGAGAGAGAGAGGAAGAGAAAGAGAGAGAAAAGGAGAAGAGAAAGAAAAAGCCGAAAAAAGAGCTTGCAAGCTTCCAAGCACGATCGATCTCTCGACACGATGCACTTGCACATGCACCGAGTTACGCTCTCGACAGTAGAGTTACCAATACGTTCACACTGCTGCGACAACGACTATGTCCCTGTTCGAACTGTAGTACAACGACGACAACAACTACAACAACTGCGACGACGACTACGACGACGACGAGGAGAACGTATGTATGTTGGTATTTATCTCGTGCCACTCCAATTCGCCGCAAAGAGTCGACCTCGGCACGATCCGTATGTACCACGACGAAAATCTCGTTTCTACTGTAAAATCAAGAGTCACCCTAGCCAAAAACATGTCTGACCAATAACCGATTTTTACTCATACTATGAGTAAAAGTCTGACTGGTACGATCTTTATTCACCGACAACCATCGTTCCATCATTTTTCGACGTAAATTGTGATGAATAATTATAGAGATACAAATACATATATAGATATCATCTCTTTTTATTTAACTAACACGAATTATACGAGTTATTAGAATCGTTAACAGGCCGAACGAAATAAAAGTGTTGAATAATAGAAAAAAGCTGATAGACCGATATGAAAATTCCCCTTTCAAATGTAAAAGTTATCGAATGAAATAATATCGATTAAATAAAGTTACACGTATCAATGATATTTAATAAACAATACATTAACTTATCGATTTTATTCGGACAAACAATTTGGTATTGTTAAGAAATAAAGTAACGTTGATCTTGTATATTAACAATGAACCGATGATAATGTTAATTCTATTTGATTTTTATAGGAAACGCATCGTTACTCTTGCAAACGGAGGAATGCAATACAGGCCGACATCCTCTATTAGCGAACAATCTTCAAGATGGTGGAGCCGATAGCGACACGAACAGTCACTGTGCTTTGATCTTAGAAGAGACAACGCCAACGTCGGCCAATCACAATTGCGGTACGCGCGAGAAGAGCAACGGTAACAATAATTACGAGATGCGGGAGTTTAACAGAAGATTGTTACTCTCGAACGGCGGTAGCCCAGGTACGCAAGGTGTCACAGCAGGTGGGCAAAGCAGGCGTACCTGACTATGGAAGTGGTGGCGAAACACCTGGAACCATCTTCTCTACAGGAGCAACCGGCCCGCCGAAGTACCAGTATATAAATAAGCCTACGTAATACACACCTATACATAATATACATATATACATATATAAATATATCGAAGTTATATAGGGACTATTACTTTCGTTTTTTAAAAGAGATGAGCCGGAGGCTTACGAATGGTGACGATCGACGAACGAAAAGAACGAAGAAGAAAAGAAAGAAAGAAAGAAAGAAAGAAAGGAAGAATGAATGAAAAAAGAGAGATATATAGAGACGGTGGTAGTAAAAGACGGTAACGTCTGAGTCTGAGTAAAATCGTGAGAACTCTGGAAAAGCTCTCCGTTATTATCAGTGATATATTGAGATGGCGTTTTATTTTTTTCTTTCTTTTGTTACTACTAGTGAAAGAAGAAACGACGGGAAAAACAAGTGACGTTTCTTGGATAACGAAAAAATCGTAGGCATAACGCACGATCGTTCTCGATCGTCCTTATTATTTTTATTCTCGCGTCTCGAGAAAAGATCCTTTATTTATTCTCTATGCCTCCTTCTCCGGTAGTCGGCTCTCACGGCCGTATTGGTCTGGACGGTCTTTCTGTTTTACTCTGTGGAAAATCTGTACCATAAATATATAGGTATATGCATATATATATTTTATATATATATCACACCTAACATATATAAATATATATGTATATATATATATATATATATATATATATATATATATATATATATTTAAATAAACGCCGACACGTTCGCGATCGTTCCTCTTATTCGCTGTTCCATAGCCCTACAGAAAAGCCAGACCCTATACGTGTTCTCTATGATGTACATCGAACTATACACACATCACATACATACATACATATACATATACACACACAGACAAACACAAGACACAAAAAAAGAAATATAACACGCATACATAACCACGCGAACTTACAGGCACGCACTATTCGTGAACGGTATAAAGTAAGTAAGTTGATATTTATAACCAGAAAAATGTTATATTTGGACTAGAGATTAAACGTGAACGTGTAAATATGACGTCTTTGAAACGATGCTTTTTCTTTTTAATTAATTAATACGCGTGTCTATTTCGTGAAAGAAACAGCTGGTAATAGAGACCGAGAACGTGTTACGTACGATCGATTCGAAAAAAAAAAATTGATACCTTTCCATCATGTTCTTCTCCTTCTTCTTTTTCTTCTATTAATCCTTTTTCTTTTTCTTTTTATTCGATTCTTTATACTTTAGTTTTTCTTCCGTGAGAATGAAAGACGATAGAGATAAGAAAGAACAAAAAGGAACGGGTATGTCGATAATCGTCGTACCTTTTTAAATACCTGCCTCCAAATATCATTATATATGACAAAGTGATACGAACGAAGCAGTGTCAGCGAGTTCAAGCGTTATCTCTCACCGCAATCTAATGTAATTCTTTGTAAAAGAAAGGACAAAAAAAAATAGAAAAGAGAAAACAAGAATTCAAGCTTCTTAGCACGTTTGTGTCTAACCAAAAAAGTAAAAAAAGAAAACAAGAAAAAAAAAGGAAAAGGAAAAAAGAACAAGAAAAGTCAACGAAATTAACGTTTGGCTTCGTAAAAAACGAAATGAATCGATGAAACGAATTCTTTGAATAATATCCTATGTTAATTATTTGTTATTTCGGACAATCGTAGCGAAATGTGACGATCGACGAATTTGACGATAAGAAAAAATTTCGAGGAAGATTAAAGAAAAAAAAAGAGAGAGAGAGAGAGAGAGAGAGAGAGAAAGAGAAAGAAAAAAGTTATTATTTTTTATTCCAAAAGGACACGATGATTTTTAACGAACTCGTACGATAAATATTATCGATTTAAAGTCGATTCAAACGTTTCAGTTCGCTCTCCATTTCACAGTGATTTTTTAACATTATGGTAAGGGTAATTTGAATGTACACATTGACGCATTTCCTTTCAATTATCATAAACGATTCGATCGCACCAGATCCGTCATAAATAATTTTTTCAATGTAAATTATGGATATTGAACTGTGACTGAATTGAAACGCCCGAATCGAATTTTAATTCGACGACAGGATACAACGAAATAATTTGATTCATTCCGAAAGAACTTTACGAAAGTTGTCTTTAAAATAAAACTTTGACCACTTCGAGAATCGATTCGAGATACATCGTCTCTTCAAATTTGCCTGTCTGAATCATCTTAAAAATCTTCAGATTCGAAATGAGAAAATTATGAAGATAGAGAGAGAGAGAGAGAGAAAGAAAGAGAAAGATCTATGAAAGAAATATAATCATAACAGGAGGAGAAAATGTTCGATGATCGTTACCCTTTCTCGTTTTCGTCTGTCCGAATGATCCAAAGATCTATCCGATCGATCTATCGTATTGGAAATTTCTCTTAAGTTTTCGAATAAGAAGCACGTGAATAATAAGCGAAGATAATATTTACTAAGGAAGACTGTGCGTATTAACTGACGTGTAAACGTTTTAGACGATATAGAAAATACAAGACCAAAAAGTTAAAAAAAAAAATTTATTAGATGCAATCGAAGAAATATTTCGAAGCGAAGACCAAATCAAAATTAAGGATACCTAATAGTTAAAAAGAGCGTCTCTCCGTCCTCTTTTTTTTTTTCTTTTTATTTTTTCTATATTTTTTTTTCTTACGTCTAGGATCTTCGAAATTGAAGGAACGAGAAAAAAGGAGAAGAAAGGAGAGGAGAAGAGAGGAGAAGAGAAAACAAGAGAAGAGAAGAGAAAGACGAAGGAGAACTGCGAGGATTTGTACTGCAAAGAGCAACTCGATCGCTCGTTTAGCTCGCCCGGAGTAGAAGCCCTTCTTTCAGTTTCAGAAATAGCCACAACGAGAAAGGAGAGAGAAAGAACGTAGTACATACGTACATAGATACATACATATATACATACGTATGTACGTAGGTACGATATATATATATATATATATATATATACACACACAACATACGTACGTACTTACATGCGTGTTTGTGTACACTAAATGCACGTATGCAATTTGCCGTGGACAAAAACGAGATATAATAGGATGCTTTTTGCTTCCCCAGAATAGTAATAGAAAACAAAGAATTTTTCTTTCAGAAAGAAATGTTTCCTTCTGTTACTACTTAACAATATCCGGAGAAAACTTCGAAGTTACTTAAATTCGAAACGATCGATCGATCGATCGTAGAATGTAAGTAGTTTGGAATAAGTTTATATAAGGGCAAGATAAATCTAGAGAAACGCTTGTAAAGCGTTCTAATCGTGGCTTTACCTTCGCAATGTTATACTAAATTTATCTCTTAAGTTTGCTTTTTCTTCTTAAGCTTACTGAAGAAGACGAGACGAGACAAGACGAGACGAGACGTGACAGTGACAAGATACGTCTCTTCTCATACTCTCATTCACAACGTACATACGTAAGTAAATATGTACGTATGCGTGTATGCGTGTACGTGCGTATGTGTATGTATATGTATATGTATCCTACGTAATATGTACGCGTTGAAAACTCACACCTATCTTTATTAAGAGACCCAAGAGATTGCACGATCGAGTCGACGTCGTGCTATTAACGATATCCGATGAAAAAAAAAAGAAAAAAAAAAGAAAAAAAAAGAAGGAGTGATAGCAAAAAGGGGGATCGAAGTAGTAGGTATCGAAGTGACATTGGACGCTTTCTAATTAAACGATAATAATTCTAACGTAACACATTGATACGTCACAAAGGATAGACGCTAGACTTTTTAACGCCCCTGCGATCCTTTCATCAAAATTTTCTTCTAACGCAACGTATTCCTTATACGTCTTTCCGTCCTCGCACGGTCGTTTTACACACATGCTACTTTGTAGAATTATTTTTAGCGGTAAGAGAGAACAAGAGAGAGATAGAGCAAATGTGTGTGCGTGCATATGTATATCTATAGGTGCGATAGAAAAAGAGAGAAAGAGAGAGAGAGAGAGAGAAGGAATTTTTTGTTTCCTCCTTTAAAATTTTCTTAACAAAAAGAAAATAATTGATGGCTTTTCCCGAGACAGCTCTAGCAGATCATTTTTATATGAAAAATGGAAACAGTATTCTCTATGATAGTATATCACAGTATGTCGCGTAAACTATCGTCGTTAGTAAAGATACGAAGAACGAGAGATAGAAACGATGCATCGATTTATAGGAATATTTTAAATAGAATATATGAGAGATATACTATCATTATGAATTTTTCTCTTATCGACGAGACCTACGTACATATGTACGTACAAGGAGAAAAACACAAAAGTCTCCAGGACATAACAGATGATCAACAGTTTCTAATTCTTTTTACACAAATGATACATGTAGCGCGAGTAGTGTGTGTATTGATTTGTGGTAAAACTAATGAGGATATGACATATAAAAATCGAGGTAATTGGCTTCCTAGTTAGGATCTATCGAATCTTAGGATTATATGCGTTAACGAATGTAAAAGGCATTGTATACAAAAAAAAGAAAAAACAAATATTAGTAGGCTGTATATAGCGATGTATGGTAGAAAGTTAATTAAGTGTCGATCGTCTGCTTAAGAAAAAGCCAAAAATATTGTGTCTAAAAAGAAAAAAAAAAAGGAGAAATAATTAAAAAAAAAAAGAAACTGAATGACCACATCATAACGCGAATATACTCGCGTGGAAGGACTTAGAGAATAACTTTCTGGAAAAAGGATCGAATCGTTTTCTAAGAAAAGAATTCCTGGAATTCTCCTTCTACTTCTTCTTCTTCTTCTTCTTCTTCTACTTCTTCTTCTTCTTCGAGAAAAATCGGTCATTTATATTTGCGTGTAATCACAACGGCGTGGAAAACAGGGTATTATCAAAATGACGTACGTCAGCAATCGATTATTAGAAAGTCATTAGTAATTATAGTATCATATGTGCGGTACGTATTTGTTACTGAAAATTTTATGATACCTTCGTTTCCTTGGATGTGACATTTGTTAGAATATTATTTTGGAGACGCTTCTGACAAAAACTCTTAAGGGTTCTTTCTTAATCAGGCTATCGAATAATCGTTGAATGTAATAAACTATTAACAATGTCTCAAAGCTTACACCTCGCAGACACGCAGCCTCTGCCACTGATTGTATCGTAAGGACATTATACATATACGTGAAATAGACTAAATGATTTTTAATTAATTATTTTTAGAAGGCAAGTGTGTTACTATAAGCCGCCCAGAGGTGAAGAGAAACCACGCTGATCATTGATCATAGAGAGAAAGTACGTAAATGCTTTTACATTAAACTTTTGGCCGAGTAGAACTTACTGTTAACTAGCTACCACGTACTACGATTATTCAAGTAACAAAGGGACGATTTGTACACTCGAATCTAACTCGGCCAATAAATCCTAAACAGAATATACAGTCCTGTCGTAAAGAAGGCTTTAAAGTAAACACTTAGCGATTTGTAACTGATTGATATTTAAAAGTAATATGTAAATTGAGATGAGTCTAAGAGAGGGAGCTTTGAATAGTGCCTGCTTAAAATCCAGTTTACTATATCTGATACTGTTAGATATGGTACTCACATTACGACGTAACCGACAGATTTAATAGAGAGCTATCGTAGCGAAGTATGGGAAAAAGTGTCATTTATGGAATACGTTCGTTGTTTTAAAGTCACACATGACAAAGCACAACGAAATACATACATAAATGTAGCCGCTGTTTATATTTATGCGAATTCAAAAAGCAGCGTATCTCTGATATAGAGAGATCATATCTAAACTTAAAGATACGTTAGCTTTAACTTACTTGAAAATAAGTTTGTACCTTAAGTCAAACTGTTGTAATGGACATTTTTTAAATTAATACTATGTGAACCAAGGACACATATACACGTACACACGTACAAGCGCATTCACACGTTGAAGAAAAATTATTTAACTAACCATTTTTGCTTTCTTCCATGGCTTCTACCAACAGAAACCACTCTTCCCCATACTGTACTATGAGTTCGTGTTATTCAATACCCTTAAGTGTACATAAAACGTATGTGGCCGTAATTGTATGTAAATACTGTTACACATTCTATGATTACCATGAAATATGAATACAAGGAAAATTGGTTATTTAGTATAATTATGACTACGAAATTTAACTTACTTTTATCTCAGAATCCTCCACTTGCAAAATGGTATCCAGAATTGCAGCACCTACTACTACCTGTATCAGAAAGCAAAAAATAATGATCCTATAATTATTAGGAATAACGATAATTCGTGCTATCCGTGTATTTATACGTATTTATGGATTTTAATTTATATAGATATACAAAAAAATGAGACAAATATGAGTGATACGTAACAATGTAAGTGTATGTTTAAAACTTACAGGACTTCTGTTAAATGCTGGTAAGTGTTTGGAACGTTGAGGTAAAGTAGAAGCTTGAGTTCCTTCATAAAGATATTTTGCTATTTCTGCTGCAACTTTAGCATTATTTTTTATAAGTGCAATATCTGCAATTGTAAATCTTTGATGAGACCTTTGCGACGCAACATTATATCATATTTTACAATCTTATAATTATTGTTAACCTACATTCTATCGTATATACTTACTAGTCTTAAGAAACTTGCCACTTGTTATTTCATTAAGTTCTTTCAATAATAATGGTGTAACGTTCTTTCCTTTTATACGCATACGTTTAGCCTTTTCTAAAGCTTTACTTATTTCTATTTCTACTTCGTTAGGATTTAATGCATGCTCTTTGGGAACAGAAACAGCCAATAATATGCCTGTAGAAAGATTCAATTCTCTTTGTATTCTTACAAAATCTGCTGCATCTTTAGAATCTGTTACTCTAAACGGAGCTTTTAATTTATCGTATGTTTCAGCACAATAGAAAGCTGGGAAATTATAAGTATGGCCAATATTTACAACGGGTACTCCTTGAGTTTCCTAGCAACACAAGAAAATAATATTTCAATCGACCGACAGCACAGAAATTATTGCTCATAAATATATTAAAAATACTAACTAGGTACTCTAATGTTTTGCCAATATCCAAAATAGATTTAACACCGGAACAAACAACGGCGATAGGTGTACGACCAAGTTCTATCAAGTCTGTACTTATATCAAAGGTAGTTTCTGCTTCTCTGTGAACACCGCCGATACCACCCGTGGCCATAATCGGTATACCTGCTGCATTCGCTATTAACATTGTAGCACTGACCGTAGTTCCTCCGTTCAACTTTTGCAATGCGACAGAGGATAAATCTCTGGCCGAACATTTAACGGTATTTGCAGAATTTGTTTTAGACAATATTTCCAAGTGTTCGCTATCAAGACCAACGTGTATCTTTCCATTTATAATTCCTATTGTCGCAGGTATTGCTCCCTAAATAAAGAGTTTCAAAGTTTAAGTAACGAATATCCATTCGTATAGAGTAAATAAACTATTCGTATAAAAAGAAATCTATTAAAGCATCCATGTACCACTGAACCTAATCGCAAACATAAACATTAATATTTATAGCATTTCAAAAAAAGATCGATTATATTTTATAGATGTCGCGTGTGATATGGTTAAGAAAAAAAAAAGGGATAATAAATAACGCTTATAAAGCGAACGTATTGCTGTTTACACACACTTGTTTTCTCACAGCATCTTCTACTTTAAGTGCGGTATTAAAGTTTTCAGGAAAGGGCATCCCATGGGTTATAATCGTTGATTCCAATGCGATTATCGGTTGGGAATTTTTTTTCCCTGCAATTACGTCGTCCCCATAAATAATATGTTTGCATCGATTTGTGATAGATCGAGAAGGAGGATCGTACTTTAGAACATCGATTTTTCGCAACTTTTTCCAAAAGTTCATGAGACGCATGACGTTCGAATAGCTTCGAAAACGTTTCTAATCGTTGACACGGTTGAACTTATAACTGTAACGAACGTAAGAAAGTCTGACAAAACGTCTTTTATCTTAATATTTCTTTTAATTTCTATCTGATATGTTTAATATTATCTTTCCATGCGTTTTTATTTAATATCGAAGAACATATGTATAAAAAGCATTGATCGATAAGAGAGGAATGATAATATTTATATTCAACGTTTCATATACTTATGTACGTGTACATATGTATTTGTGTACGTACATACATCGAAACCATATACATAGATCGTGTATCGTTAAAAAAAAAAAAGAAAAAAGAAGAAGCGTAACGGACTCCAAAAATGGATAGAATTTTAATTTATGTGAGTAATTATTAATAATAAGTATAAAAAACGTGTTGCTCGATCAATTCTCTTGGAAAAAGAAACGTCTGTAAAAACGAGCCTTGATAAAATTGCTTTTTACGTAAGGATAAGCAAATTAAAATATTCAGATATATGAATGTGAGAATGAGTTACGTCAGATGAGTAAGCAAAAACTTTTCTACGTGGCTTTTATTTTTTTATTTTATTTATTTTATTTTTTTGTTAACTCATCGAACACAAATTTAACTGAGATATTTTTACGTTCGTTTCTTTTTTTGTATGATCATCAATATAAGCTAAAATAAAAATATTAAAAAAAAAAAAGATAAAAAAAGAGTTTCACCATTGACAAGTTTTTATTCGATGTCCGCAAATGTATCGTTGTGAGAGAGACAAAATTTATATATTGGCGATATATAAATAATATTATTGATAATATAAAATAATAATAACGTATATTAATATGTTATAAAATGTTTCATTTATTTGGATTTTTTTTTTTTAGGACAGATAAAATTTAATTTACAAAACTATTTGACATATATATTTGTCAAGTACAAATACATAACATATACTTTCCTAGAGTATACTAATTCTCAATGTTGAGCTAAAATGCTTTAAGAATAAATTCACTGGTCAATCGTGTAGGAAAATATGTATTTTAGAAAACATCGTCATTATAATATCTTTTGATAGTGTTATATATGGAATAATAAAATTATAGTGAATAATATAGAAAAAGCAAAAAATTTTTTTTATTTTTTAATTATCAATTATGACGCTAAGAGAATTGTTCTTTAATATTTAAATAACTACCATTTCAATATTAGCTCATATTGTAAAATATTTCACTTGGTAAGTTCTGTGCGGTCATCATTATATACATATATGAATATACATAACCTGAATAGATTATATCGAAACGTACATTCTGTAGTTAGTGGTCAGAGTGTGAACTCGGAAGAAAAATTTAGTAACGATGATAACTTTGCAAAAACTTTATTTGTGCACTTACAATGCGATAGAAGCGTTTGGGTAAATATATATTTAAATAATCATAAATTTTTGTTAATAAAAGTCGAATAGTGTTTTTTTTTCTTTTTTTTTTTCTACTAGAGAAAACGATAGATTTTTAATATGAATTTTAAATGATATCTTCCACCAATATAATTTCAGATTAATTACTATTATATTGAACAATGTGTTAATATGTTTTTCTCTTATAAAATTTCAGTACAAGTATATGAAATAAAAATTAATTCTATTCATTTCGTAGTTGGTCATGGATGTTATATATATTGATATCTCACTACGGAGATAGTTCATCAACTTTAAGTTTTTGGGATAAAATTTGGCTTCCTTTATTTATTTTTCAATTTTCTGCTTATCTCGAGGTACTTATATAATAAAAAAGAAAGAATAAAAGATTTTTGAAATATTATCTATTACTTATAAAAAATATTTGATTGTTTTCTAAAAACATTTAATTTTCCTTTCAGACGATACATGCCATAACAGGTTTAGTTCGATCAAATCCGACAATAGTACTGGTACAAGTCACAAGTCGTGCATTTATTTATATTGTGTTATTGTCGTTGCCATCGGAATCTGTTGGATCATCATTTAGTTTACCATATACTCTCGTCTCTTGGTGTATTGCAGAGATCATTAAATATTCTTATTACTTTATGAATCTTATTGGATATATACCATATTTTCTAACATGGTTAAGGTACCACAGTTTTTGTTTATTTTTGTCCTATTGAATTATTTATCTTTAACAATTATGTAACGTAATTTGAATCTTCATAGATATTCGTCATTTATGATACTTTATCCGACTGGTATAAGCGGAGAACTTCTGTGTATTTACAAAGCAATCATTTATTCAAAGTCTAATCCAGATATATGGAGTTATACATTGCCTAATCAATGGAACTTTACATTCAGTTATTTATATCTTTTGATAATGGTCGTAATAATATATATTCCAGGTAAGCGTCGATGTTACATTTAAATTATTTTGCCTTTCTTAAATTACTTCATATCTTTTGTTATAGGTTCACCCATATTATACAAGCACATGCTTTCACAAAGACAGAAAACGTTAAATACAAACGTTAAAACGAAAAAAGTAAAATAATTGTTTATTTTATCAGTTTTTATATTACTTTGCACTTTGTTACTTTTCGCACAACATTGTAACACAAAGTATAAAATTTAAAATATAAAATAAAATGAAACATAAAATATATTGTTACAAAGAAAAATAAAATATTTTAATATTTAAGTATTTTATTTTTGATATTAGGAACCAGACCAAAAATGTTCTAGTGGAATGGATTAAATTTATTTTAAGGAATACGTTTAATGAAATAATGCTTTCATTTTAATAAACAAAATTTATTTCTTATGCATGATCACCAGTAGGTACTGATTTTATAATATCAGAGTTTCCAGGATCTGTAATCGATAGGGTACAAACACGGAAATACTTTCCACATGCTGTTCCCAACTCGATGTTATTTCCAGTATAATGATGTACACCTGTTTTTGCCAGCATAGCGTAGTACTCGATCTCAGATTTCCTAAATATAGAAAGACAATTATTATTTTATAGAATTTATTTAATTGCAATTGTCCACTGTACTTACAAACAGGGACCAGAGACTACTCCGCAGTTCTCCTTCATTACTTTCTATATGATTGAACAATGAAAGTTACAAATATCTTATTAATAAAAATATTTATTAAAATTTCATAAATGACATCTATAAATATAGAGAAATAATATAATTATGAATTTGTAACTTTCTTGTTGCTTTTTTTTTTTTAAAGGAGCACTACATCTCAGTCTCACCTTAAAGGAGGAGTATTGTTTGCAATTATGACGAGCTTAGCTTTGCCTTGCCGAAGAGATTTCAGTGTTTGCTTGTATCCCAATACATACTTGCCAGATTTCATAACAAGAGCAAGTGTATTGTTTATGCTATCTTTGTCCTTTTTCTGTTTGAACAAGTAATACATTAATCAACATTAAAAGATATTGTTTTTCTTTCATTATATATAGTCAAATTACAAGTTAGAATTCTCTCAACATAACCTCGTTAGGCACGGCCACAGAAAGAGAGAGAGTTCCTTATTTTAATTTGCATATAATATCACAAATTCTTTACAAATATTATAAGAATATACGAAAAGATATTTATAGAAAAATATTTCACAAAATACATTTATTAATAAACTATATGATCAAAATTGATAAGAATAAAATAAGAACGCGAACACGTGCTTATTAAGAATATATACCTGCTTTCTTTGAGCAACCATTTTTGCAGTTTATATGTACTCGAAGCTAAAAAAAATATTTAATATAGTTAATTATTACTAATCGAACAATGAAGAACTTAAAAACTTGTTAAGAAATTATTAGAAAATTTTTAAGCACCATACCTTCGAAAGCACCAAACGTGAAAAGAATGAGATGCAAGTTAAGGTCCGAATAATGTGTCAAGCAGTGCCATCTATCTGTGCATGTGCAACAGTCACTTCCGCTCAGGAGCGGATACACGACTTTTTGTGTTTGATATTGTTTAATTTGTTATATAATTTTATTTATTATTTTATTTTTATTTCATTTGATTTTTTATTTATTATTTTATTTTCAGGTAAAATAGATCGAACGATATCGCAATAATTAATTACGAGCATTTTATTTACATTTAAATTATACATTATATTCAACTCTATTTATATCGCACATATATTTTATATAGAGAAATATCGAATAAAACAACTTTGAAAAATGTGTTTAGACGGAATGTAGAATCACTATACATGCCAGGCAATCTAATACTTAATCCTTAAAAAATTAATGAATTATATATTTTTTTTCTAGATATAAAGCATAATAGATTTACAATATTTCTTATAAATAAATAAGTAAATATATATATGTATATAAATATATATATATATATATATATATTTAATATCTTTTATTATGTTAAAATTTCTTTAATACACTTCTTTAATGTAGATATTGCAAAATTAATATCACTTTCAGTTAATAATACAGAGACACAAAGACGTAAGCTAGGTCTTGGCAGATTTTTTTCTGTTTCCAGATATGTAGGACTTATTACAGCTAAATTATTTTCGATGCACCTTTTAGAGATAGAAGTGAGGATTTTTATTTCTTCAGAATAATTTTTCTTTTCTTTCAAATATAAATGTTTTAAAGGAGACTCTGCAAAGCTTGGAGTTTCAATATATGGCACTTCTTTAAGAGCATTGTCTATAGTTATACACTTATCTTTCAAAGATTTGAATATATGTGGATTATTTTCCATGATATTTATAGCAGTAATAGCTGCTGTTGTTAAAAGTGGTGGTAAAGATGCTGAGAAGCAATACCCAAGAGCACCCAAACGTTGATGTTCGACGATAAAAGTAGTACCAACACAAAATCCACCAATAGATCCTATAGCTGTTTCTAAGGATCCTGTAAAACAACGATACAAAGTATTCAATGTATAGAATGTAAGAAAATAATCATTTAAAATAATAAACAAATTACGCTTACCCATAATTAAATCGATTTCATGTTTAGGAACACCAAAATGTTCTGTGATCCCTTTTCCATGAGCACCAAGAGTTCCAATTGATATAGATTCATCAATGAATATTCTGAGTTTGTATTTTTTACATAATGTAATTAATTCAGGTAAAGGGCAAATCTGCCCTGTGTACAAATAAATTCCTTCTATAATTAAGAAGCGTTTGATTTTAGAAGCTTTAGGATTTTTTTTATCCTTTTTTTCTTGTTCTAACAACAAATCATGCAGATGTTGTACATCATTGTGTTTAAAATATTTAATCGTCGACCTAGAAGCATCTAATCCTTTTTGTATGGCAAAATTTATTTTTTCATCCACAAACACCAGATCATTTTTTTTACAATATCCAGGTATGGCAGTAGCAATGGTACTGAATCCATAAGAGTATACGATAGCTTCTTCGGTATCCGTAAATTTAGCCAATCTTTCTTCCAATTCAAGATGAACGTCAACAGTTCCATAAAAACCACGTGGTCCACAGGAACCAACTCCATATTTTTTAATAGTTTCAGTTGCAATTTCATTTATTTCCTTATTTTCTGTTAGGCCCAAGTAATTGTGAGTTCCCAAATTAAGGCAATCTTTGTTATCGACTAAGATTCTTTTACCAACTTTGGTAGATACTTTTAAAGGATGTAAAGAGGGATGATTAGGATCTATTTCAGGCGTCAATGGTTCCGGTTTCCATTCTGATAATTTTTTCTCCAATTCATCTTCCGTTAGAGTTACATTTTCTCTACGGTAAACTTTTTTGACAATGAACCATAAGAACAACAGTATGGCGAATACTTCCAACAAAGTATAATATTGCGGTATAGTACTAAGAATCTCCATTGATTCTAGAAATAGAAATTTGGAACTCATTTTTGTAGATAATTTAATCGTAACTATTATCGTATCATTTATCGTGCTTTCTTATTAAATGATTACGTATCGAACGTCTATATCACAAGAGAAAATATAGCACTGTTCTATCAATAATATTAAATAAATTAAAAAATTAGATCGTATCAAACAGAATTGTCCGTAGTAGCCATCGAATTCTATAATTAAAATTTTAGTGATAGGTGGCGGTTGGATACACTACAGAAAATTAATAACCAAAAAAATAGAAAGACAAAGCAGCATACAAGCTTTTCTCTTTCATTCTAATCACTTGGAACGATTAGACAAACTATTAGTATCTATAGATTAATAAGTGATTATCTATATTAAAAAAAAAAGGCTACATATCTATCATAGAAACGATCTTTGTCATAGCCAATCGCTGAAGTCGTATTATCGTCGACCAATCCCGATTGTGTGTACTGCTTAATCTTTACAAAACCAAAAATAAAACAAAAAAAAAAGAAGAAAAGAAAAAAGAGAAATAGGATTTTTTAAAACAGACCATTTTTGTAACTTTCATATTTCGTATGTTAAAAAAAGAAAAGAAAAGAAAAGAAAAAAAAAACAAAAAATATTTTCAAGCGATGCGACCGTTCGATATAAATAAAATAAATATCGATACTATCTGTACGTTCGACTTATCTCGTTCTTCGAAATTAGAAATCGAAATCGCGAAGATTCGAAGGTTAAACGTTCGTTCAGTACGATGAACTTTCTTGTAGGAATAGAGAGGAAAGGTTAAATAAAAGAAAGAAGAATAAAAAAAAAGAAGAAAAAGAAAAAGAAGAAAAAAAACAAAAAAAAACGAACAAAATAGAAAAGGAAGAAGATTAAAGGAGGGAGAGCGATGTCTTAGCGGAGAAAGTGCATTCTATATTTCTAGCGTTTTGATTGGTGGTATCGTCGGACATAGTAAAATCCGGTCTTCTCTATATACGTATAGTCAGACGCGTTCGCTGAGTTAGAATAGAGAATAAAGGCGCATGTGCGTAACGCTGACATTTCCAAAGGCCGGCTCGGCGCAGTGCAACGAGAAGAGAGAGTCAGTACTTCCGGTATCCGGCAAACGCCCCGAGTCTGTGCGTAGAGTGTCCAGCCATCTGGACGCGTTTTTTTTCTTGTACCGGTAAAGGTCGCGTACGCGTCATTGTCAAAGAGTTTTATCGTCGCTTCGATCGCGTGGTGGACGCTGCCTGTTTCAAGGCTAGTCATATACACGTTGTACGAGAGAAGGAGAGAGAGAGAGAGAGAGAGAGAGAGGGAGAGGGAGAGAGAGAGAGAGAAAGAGAGAGAGGGAGGGAGAGAGAGAGAGAGAGAGAGAGAGAACGTACGTACATATTTTTGATATAATATACACGATCGTTTTTTAAGATCAAAAGAGACGAGAGTAGGCGCGATGCACGCACGCATACATTCACTCACACATACGCGACGCGCGCGCCTCCATCCAACCGCCGCTACGCTATCTACGTATATACGTATGTATGATGCATCTATGTGTATGTTTACACGAATCTCTTTTATCTTTCTTTAACTTCCTTATTCGTCATGCGTCGAAAAGAAGAAAAATAATAATAATAATTATAATAATAATAAAGAACGAAGAACGGAGGAAGAACAGAAAGGGAACATAAAATACGCGCGAACGTGAAACGAGCAAGCTTCCCTTTCGTGTGCGGGCTTCGTCGAAATCCGGTAGAAAGGGGTTAGAGAACGCTCGTGTTTATTCGTCGCGTCCCTCTCATCCCTCCTCCACTGTCCCGCCCTCTCCTTCCCCCACTCCTTCTTATATTCTTCCCCTTCCCCTTTCTCGTTTACCCAATACGTATATATACGTGTACGTGTACCTATACACACACGTACATCACGTTCGCGCGTGAGTCACCTATCACACCTGTCATCCCGACAGCTGGTATCGTTTTATTCGGCGATTTACGAAGAACACGCGTGATTACGGTGATTCGATCGGTATGTTGATTAAGAATCAAAGAATTCATCACCTTCCAAGCTCTCTCGCCATTAATACGTTTGGAATTTAATCCGAGAAAATATGTATAACTAATCGAGATCATTTTCTTTCTCGTCGTTTAGTTCGTCGTTTAGTTCATCGTTTAGTTCGTCGTTAAACGTACGTTCGTAACGCAACGTTTCGTCGTTTAGTCCGATTGATCCCGTCGGTTTCTCATTGACTCTACTTCGAGCTTCGTTAAATCTCTTTTTGGTAAGTTCGTTCTTCTTTAAACCGATCGCCATGTTTGTGACTGACTTCACGACGCGACTAAACCTAAAACTATTGTGATTTCTCTCGTAAATTATATCGCGATAGATAATCGATATTTAGACGAGTTATATACGCGCGTAATTTATACATCTTTTCTCTTAAGATACGTTACACGGAATTATAACGTTCAAATGATCACGCGCGACTTTTGTTTCTTGTCGTCGTTTCTTTCTTTCTTCTTTTTTTTTTTTTATCGATAAAGAATAGAAAAGGAACGTAAGAAAGAATGACAAGCAAGTGACGACAAGTAAGTGAATTTCCAAAGAGATATTTAATAATTTCGAAATCGATCGTATATAATTTCGTTGTTATCGTTAATTTACGATGCATCGATGAATGCGTATGTGTGCGTGCCTGCGTGTATGCGTATGCGCGCGAAAAGATATTTCTTTTGAATCAACGTAGGAGACGATCGCTCGTTATTACGAGAGATTCGTATTTAATAAATTGCGATATCTAGCGAAATGCATGCAATTTTTTTTTTACATTTATTCGTTTACTTATTTATTTTATTTATTAATTTTTTTCTTTATTTGCAAATGTTTCTTAGAGTTCGCTTCTTCGGTTGCTTCGTGTGCTGAGTATCGTTTGATTTTTTTATTTTTTATTCGTCGAAGCTTTATCGTTGTGATTAATTTGCTTACATATATAATATATATACATACATATATATATATACACATGCGCACACACACACATATATATATATGTATATATAGCTTTATAAATTTTAAGTAAAAAAGAGCCAAGTAGCCCGTTAATTATATGGTGTACTTTTAAAAGCATTTTGCTGTTATCATTAAGAAATGAAGAAATTTGTAGGTTATGTGATGTAATTTAAATAACTGAAGATACTGACTATATATAACCATGTACGTACACGTATCTCACAAATTTGTTCTTAGCTACGTGAAAATAATGAATTACATTTGGAACTACTTTTAGAAACATCATTTATATGTTCGCGCTCATTCGCCAAGTAAATTATTCTCAATTGCATTAATCCATCCAATTATACATTTCGCACATTAGTGTTTGGAATTTATTCGCGAGGATTGTATTATAGCATCGTAAATTTCTATTCCACTAGTTTTATGAGAATTTTTAAGGAAGCTCGCAAATGCCGTTAGAGTTCATTGCTGTCTACACGGTGTCTTGCGAAAACAAGATCATCGTCGTATTATCTTATTGCTTTTCGTTTGCTAAGTTAATACCTAAGAAGATTTTTTTTTAAACAGTTATCACGATTACATTATTAATCGCTAATGATTTAATTTTATTATTTTCCAGTCTGTTTTCTTTTTTTTTTCTTTTTAATTATTTTTTTAAACTGCAATTTTGTATTGCATTGACATCAATAATTACTCATTTTTAATAATTTATATTTCGACAAGTAACACTAGTATTTTTTTATTGAAAATGTTTCGTATTTCATATTGAAATACGTAACAGACTGATATTATTGCGTTTTGTATTGGGAAAAATGTTTGGTTATTTATATCTGAACGAATAGATTCATTTCGTTTATCGAAACAATTTTTATTATTTCTTATCAAAATAAACAACACTAATATTTTTTCTATGGAAAATTTCGACGTTACTTATTGGCCAATCGAATTAATTCATCAATTATTCATCAATTAGTTCATTAATCGAATGAAAAAAAAAAGAAGAAAAAAAGAACGAAACAAAGAAGGAAACAAAAAAATGATTTTATCGAAATCTAATCATCGAAAGACAAGATTGGTATCTTATCGTAAGACACTACCATTCGGCTTAACGTGAATACGGCCCTGAGATTCAGAGGTGAGATTAGAATTCAATCGTGAAAACTGACGAAGTCAGTCGCTTAACATCCTTCATTAGTCACGCGTGGATGTTCTTCTCGTAATATATTATTATCTTTCAAATCTTCTTTTTCTTTCATTATTATTATTATTATTATTAGTATTAGTATTACTATTATTAATATTACCATTATTATTATTATTATTATACTATTATTATTTCTTTTTTTTTTGTTTCTTTTCGTGATATCAGAATTTGATCTAGTCTTACTGTGATTAGCGTTATCGATTGGAGGAAAATTTTTGTGAAATGCCGCACGTAAATGAACCGAAGCAGAGGAAGGAATCTCGGATGGTTCCGGAAACGTACAAGAGCATATTGAATATGTGGCAGAATCGTGAGTGCCGGATTTCCGGATCCTCTTATTGCAATTTCATTGAAACCGGTCGCATAAGCATTTCATTAAAGGCCCATATCGTGAAAATGCATGTTATTCTTTAACAGAGAAGAAAGGGAAGGGAAAGAAAATAAAAGAAGAAAAAAAAAGGAACGAATATTATAATTTTAGCGGAACAAACGAGCTACTAATTAACCATCCGAATTATTTAATAAAGCAATTAGTATATGATCTTAAAAAAAAAAAAATCGTTTATAATGTGTATCTTCTAATTTATATATTCCATTATAATCCTATTTTTTTTTCTTCTTTACCGTTTGTTACGCTTCTTTATTTTTCTTCTTTTCATTTTACTTTGTTTTATTTTATTTTATTTTATTTTATTTTATTTTATTTTATTTTATCCTAAAGTAATCTAACTGTAAAATAGCTGATGCGAGTTGAAAAGTAGCGGGATTGCGGATGTGTGTCACGTCGATTCGGATAAACGGTGATCTGTTAACAAACGACTATTTCGAATGGTTACATGATTCATACGTGTCCTGTGGAATAATATGATAATAGATGAAACGAATGATCGTATACCTAAGCTCTTGATTATTCTCCGAGCGTTGGTAGAACATTTGAAAATTTTTAGATCATTTATACAAGTTTTCTAATGTTATAGGTACACGTGTATATATATTAATGAATATATTATTCATAAACACACACACACACACATACAAATACAAATATGTACATTTGTTACTTGTTTTAAATTCTTATGCGGTTAGTGCATCGCATTATCGAAGAACGTGACATTATTGCTAACAATAATGGATGTTAATAGGAGTTAACAGAGTGTGTACCGAATACAATATTCATTATTCCGACAAATTTGGATTGAAATTCGAATTTGAAAGAATTAAATTTATTTAATCATTATAATTAGATAGCTTTGATAAAGAACATTCTACGCGTTAACGTTTCAATATCATACAACGTATAATCATCGTTTATTATTAAATTATATCTCGATTCATACGACGCGGTATGGATATCGCTATCGATTTGGCTTACAATCGTTAACTCGTCTCGTCCATTATATTTTCTCGTTGATAAAACGTAGTTATTTCCAGCAGTTGTAACGTTGTATTAAATTGATTCGCCTACTTTTCGATAATGTCTGCCAGTGAGTTTGTATTTTTGATAAGATTTTCATTCTTTCCTTCGTGTTGTAGTCGTGTTTCATTGTTACGTTTCATTCACAATGTATTTCCTACTCAAAAGGAAGTTTCATCAGCCATAGATCTTCATTCTCTTTCTCTCTTTTTTTTCTCTTTTTCTTTCTTTTCTCCGAGGAACAAAAACAGTGTATTTATTCTCATATCTTATTTCTCTCAGATAGTGCTAGTAGAATTTATATCCTCCTTACTCTTTCATATCATTAAAATTATATTCTTTACCAGTTTGCTTTCTATTTTACATCGGTTAAAAATACATCGTTCTCTTATAAGGAAAACGGAATCTCCAAGTCAAACGAATTCAAATTACTTAAGCGACATCTCCTTAATTGGATTTCATTTCGTACACATAAGGTTACTTTTATTGCGTCTAGAAAATTAAGTTTGTTTTTTTTTTCTTTTCTATTTTTAAAACTTCCTCTTTGTCCCCTCCATTCTATATATATATATATGTATAATGGATAGAGAATAAATCGAGACGATTTCTTTTTTTTTCGCGAGGAGAAGAGAAATATTTGCATATGCAATTATTTTTTTAATTAAATTAATTTTACTTTTAATTACGATCGAAGAAAGATTTATGTTATTTATTGAACTTTTTCGATAGGAAATATTTAATATCCTTTTTTTACGGAATGAACATTTCTTTGAAATTTTTCTTAGCGCAAAACACATTCTTTCAATACATTCGAAAGAAAAATAGCGACCTCGATTAAATGTGAAATGCGGTTAAGGTTGATATCTTTGCGGTTGTTCTCAACGCGTTTTGTATTTCAACGAAGATGTCGCGTTACTATTTTATTTGAAATTTAATTGCCATATAAATTTAATTATTAATATATATATATATATAGTAAACAAATAAATTTAATTAACACACACACACACACACACACATATATAATAAAATTTAACAAGTATCTACTATTTTAGAGCTCTATGTAAAGTAAAATGCATTTTTAACGATCGAACGCAATAACTTTTTCCAAGTATTCTTTTGGCTCCGAATTTATCGCAGCAACCCTCAGAATAGTAGGAGGAAAAGGAATAAGAGGATGAGGAGGAGGAAGAGGAGAAGGAGGAAGAGGCAGCGGAGGTGGAGGTGGAGGCGGAGGTGGAGGCCTGTCGATGATGTAATCCAATGCAGTATCGGTAATCCGTATCTTTGTTGTCGTATTGAGAATTTTTGTGATACGTGCCTATGTACATAAACACACAAACAAACACACACACAAACACACACAAAGAAAAAAAAACAAATGGAAACAATCGAGAGGTAAAATTGTTGAAACGAATTCAGATTTCCGGAAAGATCCGTCAGACGTTGTAGAGAAATTGCATTTCCGAGTTTTCCCACAGATCGTAGTATTGTATGTGCGGGTGGCTGTGTGCCACGTGGTCCATGCACTATCAAAGCTTTAACGATTTCGGGTCTCGACCACCCCGTGGCAGCACCGCAGCTCCACCGGTCGAAACTCAGAATAGGAGGCCACAGTATTGCGCCGGCCGTATCTCTCAAAGTGTCGGCTATTTTTCGTCAGTCTGGGAGCTACGCCCCCACCGAGGGTCGTTCGATCTAATCAAATTTCTCTTATCGCAAACTGTCCAAACTTCGTTTCTTTTTTTTCTTCTATTTTCCCGCGACTCAGACGAACGTAGAAAGAAGGTAGCCGATGTGTGTGCACGCGTGTGTGTGTTAGTTTTTTTTTCTTCCAAGAAGAGGGAAGTGCGAGAAAAATTAAACGGAAGGAAAAGGCGTTGCACCATCAACGAGGGTGTCTTCTTCTTTTTAATGATCCGTTGAATCAGTGCGTTCACGATTGTGAACAATCAAATTTCAAAGATTTCTCAAGTCGAAAGGAGGAGCTTGCATTTGCGGCTAACGCTTCCTACAATTGCATCGAGCGAACCTTCGTGGGTGGTGAACTCATTAGCCACATAACATTTGGTAAGCCGTAACGATCCGAAATTTCTTATTTCGACCGAGTTTACATCCTTCTTTTAGCGTATCTAATTCTCACAACGAAAAAGTTGAAGCCGTCTGGTGTTAACGATCAAGTAGGATGCAGCTAATTAACGCCGAAACACATAGCGTAAACGCTAATTGTCTCGATCGTAGGTATATCATCGGGTATACGTAACACCGAAGTTAAATTAAAACTGTTCTAATTTAAATATCGATCTACTGATAAGAATTTCCAATTCGAAGCCGCTTTCGAAACTAATACGACGGTGTATTTGTTTTTCTTTTCTTTTTTCTCTCTCTCTTTTTTCTTTTTTTTTTTTTTTCTTTCAATTTAAACTCACAAAGGGTAATAAATATTAATATAATGTAAAATATCACGTATAAAAGCATCGAGAGGCGTGTTAAAAATTCATTTTTAAATTCTAGGTAGGTACATAGGTAGGTTCTATGTTACGATCGATATATCGTCAGTTTTTCTCACGATAGAGAAGGTAGACATAGACGATATCACATTGCTCGCGAAATTGCAGAGAATCCTTTTTGCGCGAGTTCCAGGATCGAGCCTTATAAGGTCCTTCTCTGGTGTATGTAGCACGTCGGTAAAGAGACCCGGTGAGTGGCCTTTTCAACATCGTTTCTACGTTCTTTCTCTTTTCACGAGCTAATGCCACGCGAGAAAACAGGCTTCAACATCAAAGAGAATAATATCCTGTTATATTTCCTTTCTTTTTTTTTTTTTTCATTATTATTTTTTCCTTTTTATTTTTCCATCTTTCCTTTCTTGCCTTTTATGTTGGAAGATGTAAGTCGCGTTTCCTCGAAGTTTCAAAAGCTTGGATATTTTCTTGTCGTTCTAAAGAAAATATTCGAAAGTTCGATAAAAATAAATCGGGAAAAGAGGAAACTAGAAAGAAGAATATACAATGGGTAGACGGTAAAATTCGATTTCAAAGTTCTTTCTAGTACTACTACTACTACTACTGTTACTACTACCACTATTACTACTACGTAGTATGTACTCGGCTTTCGTTAAATTTCATGCTCTCACGTTTCAGCCCCCGAACGAACGTGCCTAGTTCGAAGGGTCGAATATCTTTCGACGTCGTCGTCGTGAGAAAGCGATATCCGCCAACGCCTCTTTTTTCTTTCTTTTTTCTATTTTTATTTTCTTTTTTCTTATTTCTCTTTTCCCTTTTTATTTCTTCCCGAATCTAGGGCGTTTCTCGAAAAGACGACGTTTTATTTATACGTGCTTACTTTAGTATTGCAGCAGATATATATATATATGTATGTATATATGTATATATGTATATATATATATGTATGTATACATAACAGGACGAATACGAGACTTCCTCTGGTTCTATTCGTATCCTCTTTCCTTGATGGAAATACTACGTCGTTGTATTTTTTCTCCTTTCCTCTCTTTGACTTTCTTTTTTGCATCCATTTTTTTGTTTCCTTTTGCAAGCAAATTTTCACTCTTACGTACTTCACTTCTTTTCTTTCGGACATTCCATTTTTCTTCGGTCGCTAATTGGAGATATCGTGTTAATTATCGTTTTCGAGGGTCCTTCCTTCCTTTTTTTCGTAATTATTCTCAAAGAATCAAATGGAGGAGTAATTTTTTTCTTCCTTCCCTTTTAAAAAAGAAAATGGTAAAAATAAAAAATAAAAAAAGACAAAAAGAAATACGAGATATCAGGTCGTTCGTCTAGAAGAATTTATTGTTTACGTGAATTCGAGGGGAAAGACGCGAAAGAGCGGAAAGAAGGGGAAGATAAGACACCGAGATTAAAGAGTGCGAGAGAGAGAGAGAGAGAGAGAGAGAGACGGAGAAAGAGAGACAGAAAGAGACAGATAGAGCGAGGGAAAGCGCATTCGCGACACTAAAACGTGATATTTATCTCTCTTGCGATTGAACGCACCCACGAACGCGGACGCAGACGCAATCCAGGCGCACTTCTAGGGTGGACCTGGTTTAACGGTGAATGTGGACCTAGTCGTCCGTTAGACTTTGCGCGTTCCTCCTCGTCATATCTTCCAAAGAACACACATTATTCCGTCAATATTCGTTAACGCTATTTCATATATAATACAAATACGCCGATGGAAAAATTTTTCTTCAATATAAAAAGTTAGAAATTAGAAATAAAAAATTTCTTTTAATAAACGTTTTCATCGGATACGGTATTGCATATTATATCGAATAATTTGATCAGTATCGTATATGGGGACTATTTAAAAAAAAAACGTGTATTTGTGTATTTAGTACACTTATGTTACTCGAGTTTATGTTAGAAGCGTGTCGGATGTTTTCCCTACCTCTTTTGTTTTTTTTCTCTGGTTGAAAAATAAAGGGTTACATCTGTTTCTCCCTACGGTAGAAGAGAAATAATCTGGAAAGCGCGTGCCTGGGCGTGTGTTTAATCGATTTTAATTTTCCCCGGGAAAAGTAGAGTAGGTAGGTAACGTTAGCGTCGATTAAACAAATTTTTTTTCCATTTCGTTCGTATATTCATGTTTTTCTTTGCGCGACCGATCGAACGACCGTATCGACGTATCTATACGAAATAAAGAAAGTTAAGAAATATAAAAAAGAAAAAAGAAAAATACGAGTCGCGAAGATAAAATATCTCCGTTTTGTCCTTTTGATCGGTGTAAGAAATTAATTGCTATTTTTTGTTTAATTCGTTTCTTTTCCTTTTTGTTCTATTCTTTTTCATTTCCAAGAGAGAATTCATCTCCGAGCGAGAAAAATGATATTTGTTATTTCTACAAGCGACGAATTTTATAGATGTGTATCTCGAGCAAGCAAAGATTATATAGTTGGTCCGGACGATAAAGTATTTATTTGTCGACGCGAATTCACTGCCGTAAGCTCGACGTTTCACGCGAAGGTAGAATAACGTTCACAAAAGAAGCGTTTTAGGATAAACTTAAAATAAAAATATCTTCTCGTTAGGGTAGAACTTTGACGGGGATTTAAAGTTTAAATTTCATCATGAAGATCTAAAATAGTCGATGTCTTTCGTTAGATATTCGATAGATTATATACGTATATATATACATATATATATACCTGCTTGATTTCAGCATGTCGGACGGCATAAAAAGGAAAATGTTTTGATTATTAATCAACTGTATTTATTAAAACGTATCATCGAAGAAGAAGGAGAAAAAGAAGGAAAAGAAGAAAAAAAGAAGAAGAAGGATAAACATTTTGGATGGGATTAGGTCGATGATAATCAGGGAGATTCAAATATAGACGAGTACTTAGGTCGCTTTGCGCGTTGTGTATCGATAATCGTTGAACAAAAGTTAAATTTAGGTGATCGGCCGTACACGCTTCGTCGATCATTTTTTTTTCTCCGCGCGAATCGACCCTAGAAAAGTGACAGTGTTCGAAGAAAAGCATCGAAGGATAATCGTGATCATCTAAGGACGATCTAATAGAAGAATATAAAAAGCTATTTGCGTGTGAGGTCGTCGATTATTGTCCGGTGGAAATCGGAAACGATAAAAGCTCTTCCGTATCTCTTATTTCCATACGTTTTGTGTGACCTCCACAAATATATACACAATTTTGCAGTATAAACAAACCGGATAATAGAGCGAAAGAAGACAGGAAAACAACAGAGAGAGAGAGAGAGAGAGAGAGAGAGAGAGAGAGAGAGAGAGAGAGAGAGAGAGAGAGAGAGAGAGAGAGAGAGAGAGAGAGAAAGAGAAAGAGATAGAAAAGGACAGCGATAATCGACGATGTTCAAATGCTGCGTTTGCAATAAGAGTTCGAGGAAGGAAAAGCTTTTGGGCAACGAAATGACCAGCAATAAATCGTCGGGAAATAAAGTCGGAGATTCATCGATGAAAAGCGAGGACGAAATGCGAGAAGAGATGAAGGAGAAGGCTAATGGCGAGGTTCAGAGATGCGAGAAGGGGTCTTCTTTATTGGAAAATCACGTAGTTAGCTCGGAAAAATTAACTACGGGTAATAATGACGAGAAAGGAAAGGTTGAGAAAGCGGAGAAAATCAAGAAAGACGAGGAAGGAATGTTGGAACACGAGGGGGGAGAGGTAGAAGAGACGAATAGGGAACGAGGCACTAAGGGAACGACTAAGGGGGGTGGAAACGAGGGGAAAGCTGAGGAGGGTGATGGTGGTATCGGTGGCGTTGAAACGACGAAACCTTCTTCCGTTACTAGCATCAAAGTCGTAGTTAAATCGAATCTTTACAATGCCTCGGCTTACATAGAAAGAACGATCGACGACGGTCCCGAGGAGGAAGGGGACGATTCCGTTTTCGAATCGTGTCCGAACGAGAACGAGAATGATAATGAAAACGAAACCACTGGGAAAACTACGACAGGTACTTTGATGCTCTCTTCTTGCCCTATCTTTTCGTCTATATCTTTGATCGTTTGATTTCTAACGATGTGTGTGTGGGAAAAAAAAGAAAGAAAATTAATCGAGAACATTGTTCGTCGATATTTTTCATTTCTCTTTATATATATATATATATATATATATATATATATATAAATAATCGTCTCTCTTTCTTATTATTATCACTTATTATTATCACTTATTATTATCACAGTATCTGACAGATATCAAAGATATGTAAGTACTTGGATATATTTCGAACGAATCGCGCTTTGTCGACCGAATGCGATGTTTCGTCTAATCGACTAACCCCCAGGTGGTTCGTCGGCATCTACTCGTCTCGGAAGGTCGAGTATTCTTAAGAACGCTGACGTATCTCAATCTACTCGAGTGGCGACAGCAGTGACGGCAGCGACGTCTTCCTCCTCCTCTTCCTCCTCTTCCTTTTTCTCTTTCACGAATTTCGTTTTATTCGGATTATTCGGGTTATTCGGCTTATTTCCGTATCCTCCGTTATTACCCTAGCGATATAATATTCATCCTCCTTAGAGAGTATTTAGAGTTTTCTATATTATCGCAAGTTTCTTGTTTTGGTGGTTTTCTTTAAAAATTGCTACCGTCGGAACCGCAATCAAATCGTAAACGAGATAGGTCGAGCGTTCATCGAAAATTGATTACGTATCTGACCTAAAACGGTTTTATTACAGACTGAAATATATACTATTATTCTCTTGAGAGAAGGAGAGAGAAAGAGAAAGAGATAGAGAACGAGAGAATGGCTTCGGTCGACAAAGTATTTATCGATGAGATAACAACGCAAGTTGTAGGCTTTACAAAGTCCGTTCCTACTTTTTATTTTATTTACTCTCTTCGATCCGATCCGATCCGATTCGATTGATTCGATTCGATTCTACGTCTATCTATCATACTTTTGCCGGATGCAGTTTCCAACTTCGGTTTCCGTGGCTCGTGTCTCCTTAGAAATTGCACCGACTATCGTCTTTTATTATCCTATGATTACCCAGGTATATGCTCGCTCGAAGAGCTCGATCGAAAATCGATATTCACCATGAGTGAGTGAGGAGAGTGAGAGACAGACAAAGAGAGAGAGAGAGAGAGAGAGAGAGAGAGAGAGAGAGAGAGAGAGAGAGAGAGAGAGAGAGAGAGAGAGAGAGAGAGAAATTGCCGACGTAATTTCTCTGTGATTCTGGACGAGGATGCAAATCTTCGAGATTCGATATCGATCGATTATCGAAGATTGCTATTCCATCGTCCGTTAACCGATCCTATTGTTCGAATTGAACTACCATTTTGAGGATTAATTCGGGCCAACCATTTTCCGGGCTGAACGTAGACGAATTTCGCTGGTATATTTTTCTTTACGAATGAATATTTTGTATATATGGTTTTGTCATTTCCGATTCTACGCTTTCGTTGGGAAAAAAAAAAAAAAAATCTTTACTTTGTAATATAGCCACGTATAACATACATAGCCGCAATTCGAATGCATGGCCGAAATTTGTGCAAATATAATTTCGTTTGTACCTTTTGCAAATAGTTGGATTATTTTAAATAAATTATCGCAACGGTTCGGACGTGACACTAATTTATAATGAATCGAGTCAAACAAGAAAGAGAGAGAGAGAGAGAGACAGAGAAAGAGAAAAAGAGAAAAAATAAAAGACAAAGATATAAAAGATGCAAGACAGACGAAGCACGATAGGGCAAGAAAAATGTGCTTTCCGCAGTTTCTGCGATTCCACGTTGGCTGTCCGAAGAGGAAGAAGCTGATCCGGGATCGGAGGGATGCAGTGGTATGCAAGAACCCCCTGCTACTCCTGTAGCTCGCGACGAGCTCGCTCTGAGGCGACACAGGTTCTTCTCCGATTTGCTACAGGCTACGCAGAACTCCTCGGAGCACAGAGTGAGGTTCGACCCGCTAGGACCGATGGTGCACGCCGGTTAGGGCTCCGCTTAACATCCATTTACTCTGCATGACACGTCTCTTTTTTAACGACCTTCCTAGAAAGATCTTCCATCTCCGAACGAATCTAATTAAAATTGTCCTTTATTTATTTATTTATTTATTTATTTATTTATTTATTTATTTTCTTTTTGTTTGTCTCTTTCCATTTTTTTTTGACTCTCCCGAATCTTTTTTTTTTTTATTTTAGGAACGAAGAGAAACTTTTTTTCTTACCTATTTTATACATATATTTATGTATTTTCTTTTTGTTCGGTTTTTATTTCGATTAAATGTCAGCGAATCCGAAAAACCGCAACCGCTCAATTTTTGTTTTCCTTTCTTTTTTTCTTTCGTGCAATTTTCTTTTCATAAACTAACTTCACCGGGATATATTTATTTTTTTTCTTCTTTTTAGTAGAACCGAGTAGCAGCACAACCACCGAGGCTCGTGAAATATTTCTCGTTGCGCTTTAAAGCCTCGTTCTTGTTTCTCTTTGTTTTTCCTTTTTTCAATTTTTTTTTCCTTTTTTCTTTTTTTCTGAGCCCTTTTTTCCCTCGTTCGATACTCATGCGAGAATAAAAGTTTTATTTGGACTTGTAATGATCACAGGGAGTTTTCGTAACTTGTTAATCGCGTTTGCCTTCGAGAGATAACGTTCGATCCTTATCACTTCCTTTTTTTTTTCTTTTTTACGATCTCTATCTTTCTACTTATCTCGTAAAAACTTTTGTGTAAATCTCGGCAATAATAAAATTATTATCGCCAACTGTCTTTTATTCATTCACGATTGCACGATTTAATTGCACGATTTTTATTACGAAATATCTATTATCCTTTTCAAATATATACTTTTCATTGGATACAATTCCATTTTAAATCAGCCATCGAAATATTAATCGCTCGTTTACACGTTTTTCCTTGGAAAAAGGAATTAATGTGAACACGATTAAAAATATCTCGCAGAGATACACGGATAGAAATAGCGTAGATAAATTTCTAAATATATAAGTTCGTGGCAAATTCGAATTGACGTTCGAGTCCAAACGTCATTGTACTTATATACAGAGAAAATGGGAGATGAACATGACCCGATTAACCGAGCTTCGAAGCTTCATTGAAACCATTCGATGTTCACGAACTTTTAACAATCGATACTTCACAGCTGAGTACAATCGAAATGATTGGCATATTCGAGTCTCATCGAGTTCACACCCTTGCACTTTTCGCTAACACTTTTGTTTCCATCCTCTGCACCCTCCCCCTCCCCCTCCTCCTCCTCCTGCTCCTCTTCTTGCTTTATCGTCATTATTCATTATTCTACTTTTCTATCGTACGTACAAACGTATATACGTTTTCCTCTTTGAAAGAAAGTAAAAAGAAAATAAATAAATAAATCATCCCGTAGTATGTGTATGCGTGCACACACCTGTGCGAAATGGGATATAAAGGTCAAAGTTGAAAGATTTTCTTTCGTCCAGCATCGTCGTCACTTTTCGTTTGTGTCCAATCGACTGTTTTCTCTTTGACATTTTTATTCATCGTGCCGCGACCTATATCCACTTCCGCCTGTTATTTCCGTATTGATATTATAAAAGAAAGAGAACCGAAGAATCAAGTTAATCCGTTATTCGCCGTCGTTCGCTATAACGATCCAAGTTTTTTTTTTAAACAAATATTTTATTAGAATATTTTCGTTAAACGAAGAAGAACGCGGACGCGCGCAAACGTATTTACGTTTTCGTTAGATGAATTCTATCAGACGAATATAAATCGAATCTGAGTCATCCTCCTTACACCTACGTTCTCTTCGTTTTATAAATGCCCTCTCTGTGCGTGCGTATATGGGTGCGTGTGTCTGTGTGAAGGTGTGTGCGTGCACGTGTGCGCGCATGTGTGCGAGTCAGTCCGAGTGTTTCACACTAAAGTATATAAAGTTACAAATACATCTACGAGATTATTTGCGTGTGTTATCTAATTATAGAACCAACGTATAGTATTCTAGCATCTCGAATATCTACCCGAAGTATCTTTCAGTCTATCGTCGGTTTTCCGAAAGTCAAGTACGACCGATCCGTGCTATCTCCTTTCACGAATCGTGAGAAGGAGAGAGGAAGAAAGAAAGAAAAAAAAGGAAAGAGAAAGATATACGTGTATATACGATCGATATTTAGCAACGTCATCCTCTCTAAATTATTTATCGAGGTATTTTTCATTAATCTATTATATTTCAATTCGCGAATACGAAAGTAAAGTCGACGATGAATCGACTCATTCTTTTTTTTTTCTTTCTTTTTCCCCTTCCTCTCTTTTTTTCTTCTTCTTTTATCGTACTTTAATCCTACCTCGTTATCACTGACGTGTTCGTCATTTTTAAATTGAAAATATCGTATCCACGCAATTTGTCAAAGTTATCGAGTTACCGGTGGTACGCCCGTCAATTACGGAGCAAAGCTTGTTATAATATTATTCGTATGAATTACGTTGTCGCGTGTATATTAATTACTATGTTGAATCTATTCTTCCAGCGCGGCCACGTAACGCTCTCATTTCTCTAGAATTTTCATGGGTTAAATCTCAGTAATAACGTTCTTCAATTCTGTCTACACGTTGCTTGCAACATAATGACCCAGTAGAGAATGTTGACAGAAACTATTTATACGCGGATTCCGCTTTAATATACACCCTAACATTCGCATCGCGAAACTTATCCTCTCGCAGGTGTTTCAAATTATTATTGCCAACGGCAAAGATCCTCATCAGAACTCGCTATTCTGAATTCGGAACGAGCAGAAAAGTGTTCACACAATTACGTTTATATTTTTCGTATCTGTGCGATGTTTACGATGAAATGCAAATGATCATAGACAATTTGTCACTTTTTATATGATTTTTAACGTAGCATGCACATAGATTTACATACGTACGTATGTATGTGATAATGCGATATGTTTCCTGCATGGAAGTGTTTTTCTATTTTTTTGTTTTTTGTTTACTTTTTTTCTGCATGACGTTGATCCAGGACACGTTATCTTCGTCGTCGTTCTAAATGTTACGTTTTTGTAGAAACGTATTTTTTTCTTTTTTTTTTGTTTAGAGCGTCAAAAAAATACTCTTGTTTCTAGCTCGTTGATTCGCATCCAAAGGTGTACGAGAACGTATCGAGTTTATATTTTATTCTAATTAATTTCATTTCGTAAGGTTGCGAAGCGAACGACAGGGAGGAACATCTGGAGGATTTGGTGAATCGACTTGAGAACGTAACTAAGCGATTGGAGAGAGTACCGGCACAGTCTGCTGTAGCTCAAACTCAAGAAACCGCGGTGCAAACTAACACCCCGTCACCGAAGAAACCGCAACCGGTGTCGACGAGAAACGCAGCGGCGTCGCCTTTATCGTCGCCCGAAAAAGCGTCGATAGTTTGGTCGATCAACGGCAACAACAACAGCAACAACATGTCGATAGCAGGATACGAGGACCTTTTGGCAGGATCGGTGAAGGAATATCTTCAGCTAAGTCAAAAGATTGGCGGGGATGTAGCTACTCACAGTCAAATGGTTGAAAAAGCTTTCCAGTGAGTTACAATTTCATAAAAAAAAAAAAAAAAAAATTATTTCGAAAAAAAGATGATCGTTCGAAGAACGAGAGATCCAATCGTGTTGCTTTTTAAGAATCCAACTACGTTTCATCCAACTGGCTGCATCTCGCTCGGCGCCGATGAATCAATCCGAACAAATGTCTCTCCTTGCACCAACCTCGACGCAGATTCAACAGATACAAGAATTCAGCGAGAAGAATAGAAACTCCGCGTTCTTTAATCATCTCGCTGCTATCAGCGGAAGTATTCCAGCATTGGGATGGGTCGCGGTCTCTCCGACGCCAGCTCCTTACGTAAAGGAAATGAACGATGCTGGACAATTTTATACCAATCGCGTTTTGAAGGATTGGAAAGAGAAGTGAGCTCTTCGACGTTATTGCATATTCTTCTTAATCGTCTATATCTACGTTCGCTCCTCATTCACATTTCCTAAATATCACAGAGACAAAACGCACGTGGATTGGTGTAAAGCGTGGGTACAAGCATTGACCGATCTTCAGCAATACGTTCGACAACATCATACGACGGGATTGGTATGGGCCAAGTCTGGTTCTGCGCCAGTGGGGATTCCACCACCACCACCGCCGTCGATGCCTTTGCCCGACGTCTCTGCTTTGAACGTCAGTGACGATAGAAGTGCTCTCTTCGCTGAAATTAATCAAGGGGAAGGTATTACGAAGAGTACGTATCGTTGCACACCTATCATTTCCATAATCCGACTTTTAATCCGATGAACGTTTCCAACAGTCTTTTTTCTATCTTTATTTTCTGTTGTTCAGACCTGAAGAAAGTCACGTCGGACATGCAGACTCATAAGAATCCGTCTTTAAGAACCGGACCAGCTCCTTTCAAAGCTCCGGTTCTTGGCAACGCGGTATCAGCGAAATCAGTACCACCTGCTAATGTACCGATCGATAAACCTCCGGTATTTACTAAAGATGGCAAAAAGTGGCTTGTGGTGTGTATTACTTCGTCGTACTATCTCGAGACAATGATATCCGTTGTCTTAATCGATGTAATTGTAATCGTAAACGTAATTGCATCGCAGGAATATCACAAAGGTAACAAGGACTTGCTCGTCGACAACGTCGAGATGAACAACGTTGTCTACATGTTCCGTTGCCAGGACAGTACCATGGTCGTCAAAGGAAAAGTAAATTCCATCGTGATGGATTCTTGCCGCAAATCATCGGTTGTATTCGACTCGGTCGTATCGAGTATCGAGTTCGTCAACTGCCAAAGCGTACAGATGCAGGTGCGTTATTAACAATTTTCTTACACGATTATACTTGAAGAGATATTAAAGCATATAAAAAGAAGTGTATTTCTTCTCAAAGAGTACATATATACAATGAAAATATATAGAGAAGTATATAAGTATGATAAAAGACGACATCGTATCGTGAAAATCCAAGGATCCGACAGGTTTGCGTTTACAAAAAAAAAGAAAAGTTAATGCCTAAGCCGATCGACGGTTCGAAGATCACTCTAAATTTTTGTTTCCTAGCCTAAGTCTCTGGCACAAGTTTTCAATCTCCTTTAAATGGCCGAGATTTTGTTTCCGGGTAAGAATTTCGAACAAGTAAGAATACTCCTCGTTGCTTAATTCCTTTGGCATTCCAAATATTTGATGCTCGTGCACCGGCATTGTTTCGCTGATTTTTAAAAAGTCGGACATCGACGTGCTCGTGTCCGTAACGGACGGCTTCACCGAAACTTCCATTTCTTTTTGGTGAATGGTAACAAACCAGAAATTTTTTAATGTACCGGTGAATACATGCCGACTGGACGTACCGTTGGAATCGTTTTCGTCGTTATCGGCCTCGTTCGTGACGGAGGACACGATGGTTACGAGTTTCGGCAAGGTATCTTTTTCCTGCGCCATTATTACGGAAGACGACGACGCATTGTTCTCTAATTTTGCGTCCAGCTCATTTACGTTTTGCGCAACGAGTACTCCTTTTCTCGTAAACTCGAGAAATTTTTCAGGATCCAATATTCTTGTCACATTGTGATCGTGATGATTAATTATATTCACGTATATTATCGTCCGTTCGCGAGACGCGTTATTGCTACAATTTTCATCGATGACGTTCGTACTTTCTTTGGATGATCCCGTTTTAAATCTCGTCTCGAACGTTTTACTGTTATCCAGATGTTGCTGCAATTCTTTTTTATTCATAGAAGTACCTTCCGTCGGAATCACGTTGACTTCGTTGACGTTCTCATCGTTATTATTTATTTTATCTCTGTATAATCCTGTCATCGTTAAGGGTCCCCTCATCGGACTTTTCGGCCGACATATATATTCCATTCTTCGTGCATCCAATCGACTTTTCAATATGGGTATGCAAGATTTCGAAAATGACTTCGGAGTGGACAGCGCGTGATTAGAATGCGTTTCCGTTTTGCCGAATTTAGCTTTGTCTTTCTTCGCTTCCTCCTTCGTCGATCTTCGATCATCGCATTGCGAGAAAACGGCAGAGCGAGACGACAAATCGTTTTTGCAAGAACTCGCGTGAGGTCGAGATCTTTCTTGAGATAGATTGCAACTGTTCGGCCTCGTGTAAGATCTTGTAGTATTTGGTGCGTTATCTTTGCCATCGATTATACTTAAATTACTTTTTATTTGAAGCTGAGAATTATTACTCGTTAGGTTTCTCTTCGAACACGTCCCACGTTCTATCTTTATCGAATCTTTCGATTTCGTATCGATGTTTGATTTTTTATATTTGGTCCAATTCGAATTAATCGCACGCGAATTTCTTTTTACGCTTTGCTCGTCAACAGGTGGTTTCTTGTACTGGATGCTTCCATCGAATATGAATCCTTCGGATTTATTTTTCAATTGTTTCACGTTCGACTCTTTTTGCACGAAAACTTCATTAGTCGATTTGCAATCGTTCGCTTCGATGTACGAAACAGATGTTTTGTTACTTGTCTCATTATCGTTCGAAGCGCATTCGCTCGACGTTACATCGATCGATTGCAACGATTCATTTTTATCCGTTTCTACTTTCCTTAATAAATTGATGCACGAGTCTATGCACGATTCCAATATATCATTTTGAATGTTTATTTCTTTGAAAGAAGAATTCGTGCTGATATTACTTTTGGATATCCGGCAAGATTCAAAATCTATCTTGCTCATGGAACTCGAAGTATCGCCCGTGAAGTACGAGCTACTTTTTTGTGTGATCACGTTCGATCGAGAGCTCGTTACATTATTCGATCGCTTCGTCTCATTGAAAAGCCACTTTCTTTGAACTTTTTTTCTTTCGTCGTTGTTGCGATCGGCGAGTTCCATCGCACGATCGGAAATATAAACTATACTTTTTCCATTATCCGGAATCTTTTGGATTTCCTTTTTGTCAGGTTCGACGTTCTCATCGTTCTCGATGATCTCGGTGACGTTACCAGTTTCTAGATCATTCTTATAAGAGATTCGCAATGTGGAAGAGACTTTGTTCAGGTCGTCGAAGATTTTGCTGCGGGTTACCGCGAGAAGATTAGATTCGTGCGAGTCGATCGACACTGATATCGGAATTAGATTCAATTCGATGGTCTCGCCACACGTTGCTTCTGACAGGGTCTTCTCACCGAGGAAGTATGGATTCTTGAATATATCGTTCTCATCGGTCAGTAAAGTGTTCATCTTTAATTGAGCGAACGAAAGCATACCCGGACGTCTTCTTAACGATAAATCCTGATTGTAGACAGTCTCATCCTTTTCCTTGTTCGACGAATACTTCTTACAAATTTCTAAATTCGAGTCTTTGGATGAGAAAAGGTTGGTCATGCTTCCGTTATCGATCGTAAATTGATATTTTATACTTCCGCCGCTAGACGAATCGGTAATTCGATTCCAAGACAATAAATCGTCCGTTCCAAATGAGATAATTCCTTCGTTCTCGTTCTTTCGAAGAACAGTATCTTCGTCGTTTCCTGTATCCCCAAACCATTCCATAGAATTTATGTTTCTCATGGTTTTCAACGTAACTTCGTTGATATTTCTTCGAACGTTGTTAGTTCCTCTTTTACGAAAAGATTCAGGCATGCTTCTAGCTTTACGTAATCGCTTGGAAGATGTTAAACGATTTTTTTCTTCGTCGTCACGATGACAATGCCTTTTTCGATCGTCATCTATGTCGTCGTCGTCCCATGTCGCCAAGACTTCCCTGTACGGTCTTTTACCCTGTAACGAATTTGTACTTTTTATCGACTTATCTTTCTTAGCTAAAGACGATTTAGAATCGCTCGGAAGTTTTCGGAAAACAATATTTTGATATTTCGGAAGGATCGAGAGATCGTTGAAACTGAAGTATTGGGAAGAGACAATGGGTAAAGCTTCCTTCGACGAGTTACACGTCTCTGACGTAATCTTTTCGTTCTTCGTATTGTCATCCTCTTGCTTTTCATCGTCTATCTCCATGTTCGACGATGACGAGGAACCGTCGGACATTTCGCTCGATTGCTTCATCTGAAGAAATATATAAGTTCTACTAGTTTTGTCGGTACAACTACTGGTAGATTCTTCGGTAATGATGTCCAACAACTTTGACTGGAAACTTTTCTCCGTGTCCAGCCAAGCAGCATCAACGTCCTTGAAGTTCTTCTCCGTAGTTTCTTCTCTTTCTTTCCTGACCTCGACATTCGAATAGAACTTGTGCAACTTGACACGCGACAAAAGTTCTTTCTTGCATTGTAAAGCTTCCCGAATTAACATCGCAGTTGACTCGTTTTCCAAGTCGCTGTCTTTCGATATTTCCAATTGACTGGAGTTCGTTGAAAGGATCGATGGATCCTCGTCGATTTCCAACGAAACGGGAAAGCTTGATAATTCTTTCTTATCCTGCGTTTGGAAATCGTTCAGAAGAGACTCTTGATCCAGTATTATGACGTGATTGGATCGAGATAACGCGAACGTTGCGTCGGTTTTAATCGATCGTTTCTCGCTTCGTTGATTCTTACCAACGATCGCCGAGTCTAACGGATGCTCGATCAATCGTTCGGTATAACTTTTCATGGAAATCGAGGAATTTCCCTCGGAATCGATACTTTCAAATAATTCGTAATCGCTGCTAGTCGTTTGCAACATCTTGTCGCTGTATTCCTTAGCGTTGACCTCGAAAGAAATTTTATTTCTCTTCGTTTTGTTGATATTCTCGATCCCTAGTTTTATCGCGTCGAGAGTATCGACGAGGTTTTGATAAATCGCTTGGATCTCGTTGTTTTTTTCCTTCGATCGTTCGGCATTTCTCGTAACGCAAGAGTCTAACATGCTGTATGCTCGTAAAACGTTATCGAGACTTTCCAATTTCCGTTTGATCTGATACAATCGTATCTGGGACATTTCTATGACGTTATTATTTTGAGAAAGGATACACGTCGGCTCGTCCATCGTTAAGTTATTCGATAAATCATCGTGAATGCTTGAATTTAACGAAGATAGCAAACCGTTGCTCTTGATCCTGTCAATTTGTAAACCGTTAGATATATCCATGAACACATTCAGATCCTTTTTCTCGCGTTCTACTTTCACGAGCGTTCCTTTTACTTCTCCGATGATTTCGCATCTCCTGCTTGCATTCCTCGCATCTGTTGTTTGAGCGTGCAAAGATGACTTTAACAAACAGAATGTAACGTCAGCAGAAATAATACGATTATTATCTGCTCGTCTCATATAAATTATTATTTTATTTCATAGAATAGAAATTACCTTTTCGTCGGTCCAAGATTCTTGAAACGAGGAAGAGTCATTGGTGATGGCCGAGGAACTGCAGTTGAGTTCCAGCTTCTTGTTACTCTCCTTAAGCTCTTTTAAAAATCTTTTGCACTCCACGATGCTCTCGGTGTATTTGTCGCAAGCAGTGATTTTCGATCGTGACATAGAAACTCTCGGACGTTTTTGCTTTCGTGTCTTCTTCCAGAAATAATCGCTGTCCTTCCGTGGCAACAACGAAAGTTGCCTCGTAACGCTGCGTGACTCTCCTAGATTTTCACTCTTTGAAAGTCCACGTCGATGGACACCCTCCGGATTAGTTTTTCTATAGTACATTCTCATTTTACACTATTTGCCATTCGATCATTCCTTTCGACTTACTTTATAGATTCGACACTGCTAGTTTTCCAAGATTTTATATCGCTTTGATCGGTCGCATAAACGTTTTGTTGCTTTTCGGGTAGAAAGTATCCTGTTTTCGCGTCAAATGATTTGTTCATACGATGCACGGAGATAGAGTCCAATTTGGAAGCTGACAGATAAGCGTTGGACGTCGAACTGAACACATACGGGAAGTATTAATTGAAAAAAAGAAAGGATAAATCCCTAGGTCGTTCGATTAGACGACTTTTTACCTGAGCAGTATATGCTTGATCCATTCTTTACGGTCGTTCGAAGTTGACAACGTCAGTCTGAGATTACGAAGTTGTTTTTTTAACGTGGAATTTTGAATTTGGTGAGGAAGCGGCCATGTTCCGTACTGTAGCTTGTAAGTCAGTATATTGATTTTCAATTCCAGGTCGTCGACCTTACAACCGACTCTACTGAGAATGTATTTGCTAGGAGTAGGCCTGTTTACCCATTTTCTTTTGACGTAGAATATACGTAGTAGCATTATGCAAATAATGCAGATGGCAATGATCTTTAAAGACGTTGAACAAAACGTTGAATCAAAATGTGATATCAAAATATTAAATTTGATTTTCCGATTATTCGATCGACGATTCCAAAACAGATATCTTATCGAATTATTGAATAACATTGGAATTATGATCCTACCCTCCACAATGTTGATTCCGTAGTTAAACAATCGACCACGTCTGTCACAATTTCCGTCCATACGTATCTCAAGATGGCTTGCATACATTGTCTCCAATTGGTCTCGCAAATTATTCTCACAGGTTCCAGATTTCCACCTTGATGAAAGTGCGAATGTCCCGTAGGTTAAGTTTCTACGTTCGTTTCTTCTTCTTTTTTTTTTTTATCGCCTCCGTTTAATACTCACCAGGCTGCCACCGCATCTTGATGTCGATAATGCTCGTGACATTGAACTTGACCACGTTCTATTGTTGGAGACCGTGTTCCACGAGATTATATTGAATATTAGATATTTACACTCATGTCAGATCCTAAAGTATGACAGGAACCGAATAAATAGACGCCAGAAGCGTTTTGCTTTTGTTCTATGATTTTGTTCTATGATCGAATTCATACGAAACGATGGACCGACGAGTCGTTCGTTTCGAACATTGTATTATTTCGTTTTTTTCTTTTTTGTATCTTTTATTCGATTTATTTAATTTCCTTTTTTTTTCCCTTTTTACGCAGGTACTCGGAAAGGTGCCAACTATTTCGATCGACAAGACGGACGGCTGTCAAATGTATCTCAATTCGGAATCATTGGACGTCGAGCTCATAACAAGCAAATCTAGCGAAATGAATGTCATGGTACCGAAAGGGAATGGAGATTACGTAAGGATCGTCATTAACGGAGAATGTATTTCTTTAATTACGCCTTACTTACATCATTTTATCGATTTATTTTCAGACGGAGTATCCTGTTCCGGAACAATTTAAGACGACCATCAGTCCGAAGGGCCTCAGCACAATCGCCGTCGATTCACTCGGCTAAGATCCCTAATAACTCTACTAATCGTAGCCTAAATATCTTTCTAACAGTACGATTCATTAGAGGTATCATCGTTAAGGAAATCATCAATTTATTATTATTTATTGTCTTCTCGAATAAGGTATCATCGAGGTGAGAGTGTGTCGAGCTACGATCGAGGGCTCGCAAAGGTGCGCCACGAATTGATTTAAGTCCTACGTAGGATTGTTTCTTTCTTCCTTTCGAGACACGCGAGAGAGAGATTAGGTCATAAATAGATTCTCATTTAAGAAGAAGAAAAATAAAAAGAAGAGAAAAAAGGAGAAGAAAAATGAAAGAAAAAGTAATAAACGATGAAACGAAAGGAACTGTGCAGACGCGTCCTTTGAAGAGAAAAAGAAAAAAATGAAAAAGAATGAAAGGATAGAAAAGGAAGAAAAAAAATTTCGTCCCGACGAAAGACTTGAATTTTTATCGGAATTTCCAGGCTATCGTCGAAAATCAAATTATTATTCGAAACTTGATGGAAATGTTGAGGAATAAAAGAAAAGAGAGAAGAACGCAAGCAATTAACAGAATTGGAATCGAGACGCGAAAACGTACAGACGACGACGATGACGAAACGTGGTAGTAATGCTCGGGATGAATTCAAGTACGGTGTGGACAAAAGTTGTAGCAATATTCGATCCGCACTTTTATACATTTACACAATTTTATATGATGGTAATCGAACTTTTGTCCAGACCGAACGTCCAAAGTTCGAATATTTATTAGCCGTGGAATTGTTACTATCGATCATTAGGAGTGAGTTTTTCGCGCGCTAGAAATATTTGTCAGTATTAAAAATAACTAGAATTGCGAAGCCCGTGCCTCGCTTTTCATAACAGCGCCATATTGAAATAGTTGATACCAAGTTGGCATATTACACCTTTTACATTTTTCCAAGGCCATCGAAAGAGAGTTTTCGTTTAGCACCGGCTTGGCATGTTCTTCCTTCGAGCGTATATTATACTCTCCTTACGTTTTCTACATATTCGTTCGAAAATCGGAACGAAAAAAAGAAAAAAAAAAAGAAGAGAAATGAGAAGAAACGAAAAAAGGAAAAAAGATAATTATTACGCGTCTGGATAAACTATTTTTCAAATTTAATTTAACGCTTCCTCGGATAACTTTGTAAATACGTTATGACGTGTTGGTTGAAAAAAATCTCGTTGTGGATGTGGTTCGTTCGGTCCCGAAGAAGAAGAAGAAGAAGAAGAAGAAGAAGAAAAAGAAGAAGGAGAAGAAGAATTGTCTTAAGCAGAGAGCAAAAGAATAGTTAACTCGAATTTTAATTCCAAAAATGTGCTGTTTATCGTGACACAAATTGCATTGTGATTTTTACCAATCGGTATAATATACTAATCGTAAGTGTAAGTTAGTCATTAGTTGTCTAAGCGTAATATAGTTTAGATGACAACCATCGGTTTCAATGTTTAGATTTGCGAAGAGATATTTCTGCCGACCATCGGACATGAGTACTTTTTTCAAAGTATCTCGTTCCCTTGGATACTTTTCAAATTTTTCTCTTCACATCTCGGTATTCGTCGCCTAAGTCGCGTTGCGGTTGATGTTTTATTGATTATTAAAAAGAATAAGAATAAGAAGAATAATAATAATATGAAGAAGAAACAAAAAAAAAAAGAAAACAAAAGAAAAGAAAAGAACGGAGCATATAACGCTATTAAAATTATTTTTGCTTAATGAATCGTACGTTCAAAACGATACTTTTTAATATGGCAAATTTTAATCATTTTGTTTTTAACAGGATGGACGGTTTTACTTTAATGTCGTTTGTTATTTACCTCGGCATTTTAATAATAATAATAAAAAAAAAAGAAGAAGAAGAAGAAAAGAGAATTATATCGGATCGTCGTTGAAACGTCGTGACTTTACGTATTTCTTCTACGTTAATAATTGTAAGAGTACGAAAGAAATCAAAGAACACATCCGCGCTATCTCTTGTGAACTCTCTTATAATATTTAAAAATTTACATATGCAAAAACGCAGTGCATTTCTGCTTTAAATATCTTATCCAAGTCGATCGGATATATTATCGCGAGTACCTTCGATACTCTTTCTCGCATATTCTTTCAGGTAAATGCTCGCAAATTTTTCGCTGTTTTATCGCAATAAAAGTCTGATCAAAATAGGACTTTTGTAGAAAACATTTATTCGTCTGTGTGGTCTTTATGTGGTGTTTTTTATTATTATTATTATCATCATTACTATTTGATATTATTTTAATTCCTTACAGACATCATTTTCTCTCTCTCTCTCTCTCTCTCTCTCTCTCTCTCTCTCTCTCTCTCTCTTTCTACATACGATATATACAAAATCTAAATATTCAAAAAACTATCTTAGAGACTGGAACATTCGAATAACGTGACTTCATGATTTTTAACGAGTGTCACTAATTCAAATGTCTGATCAATATAAGATCGATTCGATGACGACGACTCTGCGTTATCTCTAAACTTTCTTAATTAGTCTAGAAATACGAAAGTTCTTCTATTCGGTCGATTATCTTTCTGAAAGAAAAGAGACGAGAATAATCGCATCGAGTCTCTCGACTTTCAGTCGTTTGATTAAATGCAATCGTATTTAATGGAGAAATCGATGAGAAGTAAAAAAAAAAGAAATCCATAAGTAGAAGTTTTTTCCTCTCTCTCTCTCTCTCTCTCTCTTTATATCGAGAAGTTCAAGTTTAATTTTTTTGTTATATTTTTACATTAAAAAAAAAAAAAAAAGAAAAAAAGAAGTAAGACAAAAAAATTTGCATTTACTCAAACTCAATCGTTTCGTCGAGTGAATACGAAAAAATACGTTTTGCATTTTCACCCGGATACATCGATCGATCTTGTCGTTTGAACGGCAACGATCTTATCGATTCGTAAAACGACGAAATCGAATCGACAAAGGATCTATGGGAATTCTAAAATTATATAAGTATCGTCAGTCTTTTTATCGGAAAGTCGTCGTGCAATCACGTTCGTCGCTACCATCGGAACATTCGAGGAATCCATTGCACACTCGGGATTTAGGTAAGCATTCGCCCAAAGGACATCTGTGTCCTTTACAAGAGGCTATCGAGGATGGTACGTCGTTTTTCGAAGTGATAATACGTTCGATGTACGATAGATAATGGTGGACTTTCGTATAAACGCCAGGCCTTCCGGGTCTGGCACAACCATACCCATTTGACGTGATACCTAAATAAATAAAACGAAGTCATCTTAGAATTCTTATAAGATATCATTGGGTTGCGCGTAAAGAAATATTGAGATGTTACCATGAATGGTATATTTATTGTCCGATCCTGAACAAACCAGAGGACCACCACTGTCACCCAAACATGCATCCCGTCCGCCATCTTTTAATCCAGCACAAAGCATTCCCGATGTGATTCTGTACAATGGTAAGAAGATTGTTTTTCTTCGACATTCCTCCGTTGATATCAAAGGTAATTGAACTTCTTGCAAAGTATCAGCTGTTGAACAAAAAATGTATATATATATATATATATATATATATATATATATATATATATATAGTTGTAAAAAGACTTGCATTTATATGTATAGATATGAGATTATGAGTACGTACGAAATATTCTACCGATCTCAAACAATTGTCCCCAACCAGTGACAGTGCAAGTGGTTCCACTTTTTGGTTCGTTCTGTGGAAGACATACCGGTCTCACGTAATCACTGAACGTAACCGATCTTTCGAGTCTGAGAAGAGCTATGTCGTTTATGAATCCGTTGTCGATGTAATCCGGATGAAGGACGATGTGATCCAACCGTAAAAGTTGCTCGTGCGGACTTGGAAAACTTCCTCTTCTCGTAGCACCTATTCTCGCAACCCAATATTCATCGAGAGCGCTAAAATAATATATAATTTTTGCGTTGATTCGAAGAGAGAGAGAGAGAGAGAGAGAGAGAGAAATTATTTCTTCTCTCAGTTCATCGTTCGTATCGTTATTTCTTTCTTTCTTTCCTTCTTTGTTTTTTCTTTTATCGTTCTAAGACATTGCTTGCTTTTATAAGAGCCTGAATAAATACGAAACGCTTCAAACTTATCCATTTTATTATCTCGTTGAAAAATGTAGCAAGCACTTTGGTTCCCGATTGGTCAACAAATCACGATAGGTAAGGAGAAATTGTCAAGGCTTACCGATAAAAGCAGTGGGCTGCAGAGAGAATCCATTTGTCATTGATAAGAGCTCCTCCGCATTGATAATCACCTTCCTTGTAGAGAGCTACTTGCCACGGCCAGCTTCCTGCCGATGAACTGCCGCCCCCGACGATCCTGGAACGTCGAGAAACGTGCAATCTGCTTGAGTGAATCCAGTTGGCTCATAGAACTCGATTTTTGTGCGACACGTATATCGAATTTAACGATCGATGTACACGTAGGAATTTCTCTTCTTTCGGTATATAATTATCGAAAAACTGGTTCAATGGATATACCTGGCTTGCGACGGAGCCTGTGTCCTTATTCCACATTCGAGGTTCTTGCACTTGACCTTGAGAACTTCGCCGCTCGGACAGTTGGACGGTTTGAAGGTCAACACGGTTTTGTCGGACGGTTTTTCGTTAAATGACAGTACGTAATAAGAATTACCGGTCGATGGATTTTCATCCAGGACTTTCTCGACTCTCTCGTAATCTCTGATAAGATAGAAAAATTTCGTTGTTTCTTTTTTAACGTTTTCGTGTTAACAAAAGAAAAGAAAATAAACGAGTAATAAACAAGTAACTTACTGATACGTGATTGCTTTGCAAACTGCTCTACCAAGATCCTCGATGCTCCAGGTAGTCTGTTTTTCCTGACGAAAATTGTTCGTCGAATTTATACAAAGTTTCCCCCACTTTCCGTTCTTTCTAATATTTAAGTAACCCTTGTCGTTGTAACCATTCAATTCTTTTCTAAATCCTTGCGTGGAGGTAATCAGAGAATCTTCTTTCGCGTGAAAAGACGTTCCGTCAACGAGACTGTTTCTCAAATTCAAAGATATTTCTCTTCCTGATACGAGATTCGGAGAGTTCGTAGGTTCGTCCGGTAAAATAGTCGTTTCTACGACAGACCCATAAGTTTCTCTGCTCAATGGGAAGTCAAAGGAACCAGGAAGGGCGGTTGTTTTCGATAAGGTGGATTCCACTGCTTCTTGATCGAACGGGACATCTCGATTGGTTTCCGAATCGTACGAATAATCTTCCGACTTGACGAAGACGTCGTCCCTTTCATTTTTACTTCCCAAAATAATGCTTTTATCATTTAACCCGTCACTAACTTTTTTATTATCCTCAACGTATTCCTCGATCAGTGCAGCACATTTCTTTTCATCCTCTCCAGTAGGACAGTCTCGGAAACCATCGCAAACCTTGCTCTGATCCACACAGTACCTGCTGTTACCGCAAACGAACTGACCCTCGACACACCAATCTGTCAACACGGAAATGAGACAGTTTTTTAAGTCTTTTTTATTGCGAATGCAATGATTATTTTGAGAGGATATCGATTAGCTCTAATCACCACAATCTTTTTCGTCGGAATAATCCCAACAGTCCGCTGTACCATCGCATATCTTTTGATGTAGTAGTTGTGCCTTCAAAAAATCCGCGCAAGTACAGCTGGCCTCATCTTCCGAATTCGGACATTCGCCAAGCATATTGCATCTCGCACTGGATGGTAAACATTTGCCGTCGTTGCATTGGAAGCCCCCCCCTTGACAGTTATCTGTGAAAAATATACGATCTTCGTCAATGATTCGGATGATCCAGGAGCGATCTTTTGAAATAATCCAGAATAGTTTCTATCAGTTATTACCAGGCATGAATTCAGGATTTTCTTCGCTCGTTAGATTTACTTGACGATTTAAACCATCGTCGACCTTGTTCATTATCTTCGTGAGAATCCTTACGCCGTCCCGACTCAACGTGAACAGGGCACTGCCGTTTTTCAACGTTTCGTTTCCCATTGCTACGTCCGCGATCTTTTTCAATTCATCAAAATTTTGTAAGAGTCTTTGATCATCCGACGGCGATCCCTCTTTAATTTCAGAATCCGGATTCTCTAGGGAAACGTTCGATGAATTTTTGAGGGTCTTCACGATAGGTTTGTCATGGGTTCTTACTTCCGCCAGTTGTTTCAATTTGTCCAAAAGAAATCGATCCTCTTCTAACGTCGAAATTTTTCTATCGGAAGTTTGTATCGTTATCGGATCGGCGTTTAGATTTTCTTCCTTGAACGAACGTTTTTCTTCCGTGTTTTCTAACGAGAGTTTCTCCGATTTCGTATTAGAATCGGAATGAATTATAGGAGGAGAAGTTGAATTGGTTACGACGAATCTGAGGACGACTCGATCAGGATTTTGTTTGGACGATATTTTGGTACTAACTGAAGTTACAACCTCGACGATCTGTTCGATGTGAGCATTTTTGTTATCGGGAAAATTTGTTCCATTATTCGATTCGTTACCATCGACGAGATCTCCGTTCGAAAGATTGGAATTACGTTTGTTGTTGTCTCTTTCTAAACCTTGGAGACCAAACAATTGCTCCAGTAACGCTGTTTCGTCTAGTCGTTCCACGGGATTTTTGTTTGCGAACGTTTTTTCTGAAGTTTTCATGGTTTTCTCATTATCAATTTTAGGTCTTGGCCTGATAGGCCTGCCAACCCCAGTGTTGCTTTTAGCAGGTGCTAAAGTCACCAAATTTTCAACGACGTAGGCTTTCAACGTGTCATTGTAGATTTTTTTACGTGTACCTGATGTAGTAGTCAAGTGAGCGTTACCCGAAAGATTTTCTCCTCTATTCGCTGGATTCTCATTTTCAAAATCATTCGTACTTTCTTCGTCCGTTTGGTTAGGTACATGTTGCACAGTGTCCACTTCGATGAAGGTAGAATTTCTCGAAACGTTTGACGTTAGCCTCTCCGGTATAACTTCTTTACTTTCTTCGTCTTTCATGATCAATTTCTGTCCATTGTTATAAGGTGGATGTAACATCTCCGAATAAATTTCGGTCGTACCTAGTTTAAGAACCTTCTCGTCATCTATCATTTCTCCGCCATTCGATTTCGTTGGTTTCGTTGGTTCGGCCAATTCAATTTTTGCGATTTTAACAGACGACTCTGAACTTGGACTTTCTCGATCAACGTTAATCATTTCGGTAGCTTCTTTGATATTCATTGACGTTATCCACTTATCCTTTACCTCTGCCTTCTCGATATGTTTGTTATCGTTGGTATTAACGATCGATGAGACTTTTGTATCCTGATTGGGCGATATCAATGGAAGTCTTTCGTTATCATCTTCCGAAGCAATTGCCGATGTAATCTTGTCAACAGGAATGGTATGTCGAAAGGGTTTTAAAGTTCCAGGATTTTCTATGAGGCTAGGCCTAACTGCGCTATCACTTAGATCGGGACTTCGGTAGCTCGTGTAAATCGGTCTCTGATCGACCTTTCTGTCGCGTAAAGCGTCGTTTTGTTCTTTGTCGAGTGCCTCGATCCCAGTGAATCGACTTCTCGTTTCAAGATTTTCTTCTACGTCGGGAACAGGTTCAGCGATACCGATTCCAGATACACCATCCGATTCCTCTTCCAAGGAAGGCTTAGATTTGGTTGTTTGAAGATTCCATCTGGAAGCTACGGAACTCGTCGTCGACGAGGGACTTTCCTTTGCCTCGTTCGTCGAGTTCACCAGTTCTATTTTCTGAGCCTGGTCGATCGTCTGATAATAATGTTGTTTCGCAGCATCCGTTTTTGTTAATTCCGAAGAGGTACTCAATCGTAGATCATAAGTTTCGGATGGTAATTGACCAGACACTTCGATGCTCGGTCTGTTGAAAGTTTCAGCCGCAGGTGTCGGTGCTGTAAACACGTTACCATCGTCCATCAATCCTGGAATCTTGTTCTTGAATTTACCGTTTACCCTAAAATTCACCATATCCTCGGGTACGATTCTGTCGTGCGGAAAATCGATGTCTTCCTCGTCCAGTGTGCTCATACCCGGTACATCGATGCGCGTATTCAAAGGATCTAAACTTTCAGGAATTCGATTAGGTAATTTTGAATTCGTACTGTCAATGACCTGGTCCTGGATATCGTACGATGGACTTTTGATAGTCGAATCTATACCACTGATCCCTGTCGATACTGTAGTTTCCGGCAATAATTTGAGTTCAGTGTTAACGTATGCAGGAACTATTGGTTTCCAAGGTGACGTTTCAAAATCTGGCTTGTGAAAATCTTTCAAGACCACACTGGTTGTGTTTGGAGTAGTAGACGATACTTTGATGGAAGATAACGCAACTTCCTTTTGAAGATCCACGGTCTCAGTCGTTGTCCCGATCCTACTCGTTGTTCCCTGCTTCGTCGTGGTAGAAATTGGTTGCGCAGAAGTTAATTCTAATTTCGTGGTATCTTCGATCTTCGAAACAGTACTTTTTACAACTTCGTCCAACTGCGAAATCTTACTAACGTTTTTAACATTGGACTCGATCCTAACATCTACTTTAGTTGAATTCTTCATAGTTTCGTTGATCTTCGTCGCCTTGTAAGTTCCTTGAATCGTTGGAATATTATTGAAATCGATTTCAGGTTCGCTAGATTCTATCTTCGTTGGTTTAGACTTTGGTTTAGTGCCTGTTATAAGGGGACTCGTTCTGTTCGGTCGTAGGAGACCATTTTTCGTTATCATCGCGTTTCTCTGCTGATTCGTCTGTTTCTGATTCGCCGTGACCTCCTGACTTATTCCTACGTAATCAAATGCAAGATTTCGATAACAACGATCGAGTGATAAACGACAAAAATGTTGACGTATTAAAAATGTGTTGATATTTATCTATGTCGTTGCTTACGTTTGACGTTTATACTGGCGAGATCTAATTCCAGATCCTTGAATAAAGAGGACAACGAATAAGTTTCCTTCGCTATTATATCCTCGATCGTATCCTCGATATTCGTGATGGATCTCGGTATCTTCCTTCTGTCCAAGTATAGCCTAAAGAAAACCTTAAGAGTACCATTCTCAAATTTGTCTATAATCGTTTGCTTGTAAGCTGGACTCAAAACGCTTCTCCTGAACAATAATTCGAACTGAAAGAACAACGACAATATCTCGTACTTAACTGATCCATAATCAGTTTACGTATTATCTTCGTATTTATTAAAATTCTGATATCTTACAATATTTTTGTACTTTCTTTCCTTATCTCGAAACACCATACTCGTGTTCAACTTCAACATCGGATTATACCTTTCTCCCTTAATTACTCTGAAATTGCAATAGAATCCAACGATCGCTGAAAATCAATAGAAAATCATTTATCCTTGTAGAATTCCTAACAGATTTCTAACAGATCTTATTTTGACAATGATACTAACCGTTTTTCGAATCGTTCCTCAAAGCTGAAACACGAACGGTTTTAATTTTCGTTTCTTTCGTATAATATGTCACGTTGATCGCGTGACATTAAAAAAGAAAAAAAAGAAAGAAAAGAAAAGAAAAGAAAAAGCTCGATAAAAATAACAATAACAAAAACGATACGAAGAAAAACTTACCACCCAACCAAAGTGCAAGTCCAGCGATCGCAAGTACCGCGATTAAGACGAGCATCGCCGAGATTATCAGCATCGCGCTGCCGATCTTCCACGTCGAGTTGCCATTTTGTTTTTTCGTTGGATGTGGCGTTACCCTTGACCATGTCGATCGTGGTGGAAAGTAATAGTCGCTCTGTAAAATGACATAATTTCGTAAACGTTTGCCACGATCGAAATCTTTGTGAACGATTTACGTGAAGAGTATTGCGATCTTTATCGATGTGAATCGATCGATACGATCAAACGACCCATCAATCGTGATCTCTTTAAACGAGGCTATACCTTCCTGACTCGTTGACTCGGCTATTACGTTATTATTATTCTTTTTTCCTTGCGTTCGCATGCATGTTCTCGAAGAGAAGAGAAGAGAGAGAGAGAGAGAGAGAGAGAAAGAGATATAGCCAACCAAGCGTCGCGATTCAATGTCCAATAACCCGTACGTGTAATAAATTTAACTCCTTGGATGGCAATTCCCCGTTAACGGTACCAACCGCTCGCGTTAGTGGAATGCGTGAAAAAGAGGAGAAAAAATGCAGAAAAGAAATTCAGTCAACAGTTTACGGACGCGTCACATTCGATGCGTCTTTGAGAAAATAATGGCTTCTCCGATCACGCGACACCGTCGCTCATCGACAATAAGATGTTTCGGAGAATTGATTTGTTAACGCTATAGGTAAGTATTAACGCGTGTATTCGAGACAGTTTAGAAATTGGAGAAAGTATCGATTTAGACGTTTGACGATAAAAAATTGTTCAATCGGAACTTGCCATAGTATTTTTCGTGTGTATATATATATATTTTTTTCTTGAATAAACAACGGTATGCAAATATATTTGAGATCAAATAATTCCTCGAGACAATGACCTAAGGTCGTCAAGGTCTGATAATCCGGTTGAAGTCGATGTCCTAGGAAATAAGGTGTTATCTCGTTCGTTTCAATCGAGATTACGAATTATTACGGAACCGGAGTATGCCGAGTGATATTTGTCACGCTCTTCCGCGATGCTGTAAGATTATAAACGCACCGCTCGCCGTGAAATCATAGAGTGGATCTATGCGAATAGAAGTTTCTCAGAAAGAAGGTCTTTGAATTTAACTTGGAAATGGTCTCCTAACCATTAAAGAAAGATATTTTCGAAACGTGTTCGATACAAAAAAAAAAAAAAAAGAAAAAGGAGAGATAATATTCATCATAAAATCGATTGACCGACGTAACATAAATATCGTGAGATGAGCGACAGAAAGAGAGAATAACGATGTTGTACATTACCAAGGCCGCAAGATCGACACGCTGTATTTTTTCGTTCCTTATTTCTTTCTCCTTTTAAGAAGCACCAGAGTAACATCTTCGTATTTATTGTATTACGTGCTCGAGTGACGTAAGTGACCATCCTCTAAAGGGTCTGTCCAAAAAAAGAGAAAGAGAGAGGGAAAGAGAAAAAGAGACAAGCACGCGTGCGAGCGAACGCGTTTTAAAGAATTAATATTCGCGCGAGTCAATGGCCGTCTACCAAAGATCGTTGACTTCCTCCAAGACGATCGATTTCTTAAACATAATCATGAAATATAAACATAAAAGTATTATAATAATAACGTCGGAACTGTTAAACGCGTCCTACGTAAGATCGTAATAGACAAGATTTACTATCGGATACGATTCGATCGTTGAAAGGAGTCATTCGTCATGAAGACAGATAGACCGTTTCTTCGAAAGAATCCTCTTAAACTTGACCTCGTCTTCACGATTCGTTGATTCGTTGGAAGGAATGATTCGTTCGATAGAGGAATGTTGAAGAACATTCCGTGAAAAGTTAATAGCCTGTTACGAATACGATCGATAGATCCAATTCACCGTATTGATCCGAAAGAAAGACAGAGAGAAAGAGAAAGAGAGAGAGAGAGAGAGAAAGATACTTAGGAGGTCAATCGTATTAGAAATATCATAGTGGATTTAATGGAACAACACCGTTATCGAGTTTATCCGGATCGTCGTGATTCGATGAAAAGTACCAAGAGGAGAATCTTTTTATTTTTTTTTCTTCCTCCTTCCTCCTTCCTCCTCCTTCTTCTTCTTCTTCTTTTTGTCCTTTTTCCGTCTCGCTCGCGTACTCAGCAGCACGTGCCGTACCGGTCATCAAGATGGTCACGGATAGAGGAAAGAACCGTTGCTAACCAACGCTTGGCATCGAAGATCGTCGAAAAGCCCAAAGGCGAGCTTCAAAGAGAACTTTGTTTTCTCTCTTTTTCTTTCTGTCTCCCTCTCCCTCTCTCTCTCTCTCTCTCTTTCTGTTTCTCTCTTTCTCTGTTTCTCTCAGTGTCTGTCTATCCTTCTCGCTCATTCTCCGATGCACGTAGGAACGCACCTTCGTTCTACTTTTCCTTCGTTCGCTGGCTCATCGTAATTAACGGGACGCGTTTGTGCGATGCAAGGTGTGCGATGGGCGTGGATTGGAACTGCTTCGATCGGTATGTATGTATCTATAACGAAGATCGACCCATCGATCTCTCGTCGCGATAAATCGTTCGATTATACGATTATTAGTTTACGTTAAATTCTTCAAGAAATTGGAAGATTTCGAAGGATTCCTTAATTTTTTTCTTTCTTCTTTTTTTTTCTTTTTTTTCTTTATTTATTTCTATCATAGTTGTCATGTTTTATTCGTGATTATCGTTGTCTTGTAAACTTAGTATATTTATAGTAGTTACAATCTATGCTTTGTTCTCTCTCTCTCTCTCTCTTTCTCTCTCTGTTTTTCTATTTCTTTTTCATTTTTTTTTCTCAAGCCTTTTACACACTATGTATGTAGTATACTAAGCACGTTGTAATACTTGCTGAAAGTATCATCTTATCTGTTTATACTACGATCGAATTAAGCTAACATAATCATCGTATATTATTCCTGAATTGTTGTAATTACCGCGGAAAGCAATTACCTTGGAATAATAACTTCGATAATTGTGAGATATGATCGAACGAAGATATCGAAAGGAGAGGTTACTATGTTTTTATTTTTATAGTAATCTCGTTTTCGCACGAGACATTATTCCGAAGGTAGGTTCCATGGGAATAACGTCCTGGTAAATACATATACATAGGATACCTATGTATGTACATACATATATACATATATATATATATATATATATATATATATATATATATATACACATAGGTGGACTTCTCCGCAATGAGGATCGTCGTACAAAGGAGTCGTTTGTGCGTTTCTCGTCGAAGGACGAGCTGCACTTGGTCTACGCGTTGTGGCGAGTCAGAGAAAATGCCATTAGAGCCGCCATTAGAGCCACCATTACCGTCGACATTCGATATCGATGCTCCCTTGACACGCTCCGGAGTAAAATCTTGGCAGAATCATCGGCAAATAGAAAGCCATATGCGGTTTTCTCTCTCTCTCTCTCTCTCTCTCTCTCTCTCTCTCTCTCTCTCTCTCTCTCTCTCTCTCATTAAGAGAAATACATCAACTCGATTATACGATCGAAAATACGAAAAGTGGGATACAATGAGGCAATTATATCGTATCAGGATAGATCGTTCAATGGATCCAAGAAACACTTAAATAGTTCTTGAAAACGAATGACTGTGTTTTATTAAAAATAGAGAGAAAAAAAATAAACAAAATAAAAAGAAAAAGAAACAAACAAAACAAAAACGTTTGGTATAATTCGATTCATAAATTTCAACGATGGGATATTCTCACATATTGTTTCTATTATCTTTTCTCAAAATTTCGTTATTAATTTCTTTTCAAGGCAAGAGAGCGAAAGAAGGAAGGGGAAGTGAGAGAGAAGTCGTAAAGGAAAGAAAGAAGATGTTAAAAAACAAAAAGAAGGAAAAAGAAAAAAAAATAAAAGAAAAAGTATAAGAAAAAGGAAAAAAAATTCGAAGCGTTTACGTCGCGTTACCGAGCATATCCAACTATGTGGATCACAAAGCGTGGTAACAGCTAGACGATTCTCGAAAAGGCCATTAGCTTCGGCATCGCGAAAGTGCTTTATGACGAGAATAATGTAACATACTCGGGACTTATATACGCGGAAGCAACACGATTCGACGCGCGACACCGCACGAATATGTCTCTCTTTCTCTTTTTCTCTCTCGTTTCTGTTCAACTTGGCGAACAACTTTTATACGTTTATTAATCGTCGTACTAATGGCCACCAAATTAAGAGGATCGTTTCTGGCAACGCAACAAATTGCCTGCATTCTCTCGGTTAATGTCACGATTTAATTCAAAGGAAAATTCAATAAATTTATTAAATTATAATCATTTCTTTTACAAGTACAAATAAATTCCTCTTTTTTTTTCATCTCTTTCTATTTTCTTTTTCTTTTATCTCTCTCTCTCTCTCTCTCTCTCTCTCTCTCTCTCTCTCTCTCTCTCTCTGTTCGATTTCATTCCTTCGTAATAATTTCGTGAAGCCTTCGTTGAAACGTAGAGAAGAGTAACCGGCGCACAGCTTTTTCATAGTCTCTAACGCGAGGCTATAAACGATGTGCCGCGGATGGTACTACTCGTCGGACTAGTTTATCCACAATTACTGAAAGTAAGAGCAATGGAACGCGGAGGGAAGAAGAAGAAGAAAGAGGAGACGAAAGAAGAAGAAAAAGAAAAAGAAAAAGAAGTAAGAAGTAAAATGATCGGAAGGGGAAAAGGAGAGAAAAAGTGGACGACGTTGGTCGATCGATCTGTTCGACCCTGAGGACAAACCTGAATAAATACTTGAGACAAGAGAGAAGAACATGTTTGAGAATGTATCTTGTATTTTCGTGGTACACCTATAATTATGTGTTTATGGAAATTAGATACCAGTGATACCTTTGAGGATATCTTTATTTCGAAATTAACAGAAATTAAGGGAGTTATTAAAAAAAAAAGAAAAACAAACAACGAATAAAATATCGACAATATTTTCAAATCGTCATATTGGTACATATGTACATATCTAGAAAATATAGATTAACATATGTACATACCTAGATAAATTAGATAAATTCGATGTCAAGTTGATAACACGAATCCGTAAAACATCGAAGATTCTGAATCTAACTAAGCACTTTGCTTCGCCGATAATCGTTAGAAACAGGATCAGAGCGGATGTTCGTTTCTCATGGAGTTTATTACGAGGAAAAGGAGAGTCTTCCTCGTAGTAAGTATCTTACATTCTTGGTTAGAACTTGGTTAGAACGACAACGACATGGTTAAAATGAAAACGCGCGACGTAGAGACGACTATGAAAAAGACTACGAAGAAGAAGCTATGAAGTCTGGAACAAAAAGTTAAAAAAAAAGAAGAAGAAGAAGAAGAAGAAGAAATGAAAAAAAAAGCAGGGATAAGAAGTCTCTTGGCTAGGCTATCGACACAGGTGATATATGCAAGTGCAGGTGCTTGGTCCATGACCTGGGCGGAGTCATTTCGCGGCCTTCGAAGGGACGGTAAAGAAGAAAACGTAAAATAGGAGGATGAGGAGGATGAAGAGGAAAAGAAGAAGAAGAAGAAGAAGAAGAAGAAGATGCGATTGCGAAGAGCGGCGAGGGAGTGCAAAGATCTCTCAAGGACGCCACCGTACCTCTTTGCCGTCCTTGTCTGGCTTAATGAGAAACCCTATGAACGCCGCGTCTACGTACTTTCGCGTGTAGGTAAGCGTCGTAACGCTCGTTCAGGGTCGAACCCTCTTTAGTAGAGGATAACTACTTGATTTGAAAATACATCGTGAAGATATATTTTCGTTAGTTCTGCATGCGGCTAATGACGAACGGTCGACATTCCCATCGAATGAATTAAAGTGGCGTACGTTCGTTTCTTCTTCTTCTTCTTCTTCTTTTTTTTTTTGTAAGAAGGGAAGAACAAATAGGGGAAAAAAAGGAAAGGAATGGAAGAAAGCAAAGAAAAAAGAAGAAAGAAGAAAGCTATTAGTCCGACAAAGAGATAGAAAAATTGTCGATGACATTAAGAAAATTGTTATGGATCTTTTGCGTCGGAGACGCCTTTCGCACTCTTGTATTTCGTGTCTTTGACCTGGACAAGTAAGATAATACAAAAGGAAAAAGAGAAGGGAAAGGAGATACCCAGTCTTCTTCTCTCGACTTCAGGACATTTCTCTGCCAAGGTTGTAGTAATGAAGGCTAGTTACGTACGAACCCAAAGCCAACCCATAATAGCCAAGAGTCGATAGTCCGCATCCCCTTGATTTATCACTAACATCCTGATTTATTTCGCTTTGCCGCTGATTAATCTACCTTGCGGCTTCGGTGACGACCGTTCCAAGTTCATACGTTTCCTTCTCGTCGGCAGTACGTCACGCTCGCTTTAACATCCGCGATATCCGTGCGTCATTTCGTTTGTCTTACTCCGTAAACGAGGATGTGCTCGTACCCGTGACCATTTTACGGAATAAATTTACTTACCGAAAACATTTTTTCTCACACCATATACCATCTTATTTCATCCCATCGCAATTCTCAAGAATATAATTCACAATAATTTATTTTTGAGAATCAATTTGAAGAAAATAAATAAAAAGAAAAAATCCTTTTCATAGCGTAGCTCGTTATCGTCGAGACAAGACGAGTTGAATTATTTTAAACGATGTAAGTGTTCTCACGCGTTATATACATATAATAGAAAAGGATATCTGTTAAAAAGGTCTTTCCTCACAATGAACGTAGATCGCGACCCTTATATCGCTCATGTAATTGCCTTAACCGTCGAGTCCTGTGGTAAAAGATCTAAACTACCTCCCCTCATCCTCACCTTTCATTCGCGAGAAACTCTGGGCGATCATCGTGATAATATTCTTCGAGCACGGAAAGGATTCCTACATTTCCGAGCTTGAAACATCGCATTCCTTCGTCTTCCTTCTAAATCGTTCGAAATTGATCATCTCGGTGAAGAGAGGAACTCTCGATCTTTCTTTCTTCCTTCCTATTCTAAATCCTTCCTTTATATTCCATGCCATCGAGATTTATAGTAGATCTTCTTTGATCTCGCCGACCGAGTTGATTTCTGCACGTGGTGAAATAATCAAGACAAGGTCGATTTTTAATTCATTAGATCGATGACGAATTGTTCATCGAGAGGATCCATCTGTTTGCACAAAAGTAGATAGCGGAAGTTCTTTTCTTGATGCACGAATATCAAGCGCGATCGTTGATTAACATAAACGTACGTGCTTCCGCCCTGTCTTTTTCTAGCTGGTCGTGAACGTCTTGTCGGAGTAACGTGAGAAATATTCCAATCGAAATCGTGATTCATCATCGCAAATTTAATTAACCGTAGGACGATCGAACCTACGTACGTTTGTATATATATATATATATCGTACGTGTCTTACGAACGATGAAAAATATATACGTAGCTGAGAGGGACTCTATAATAATCAGAAGTTGCTCGAGTTAATTGGCGATGGTAGGCAGTTCGTAACGAATGTTTTTCTCTCGAGTCTCTTTTTCTTCTTTTTCTATTTCTTTTTTCTTTTCTTTTTTTTTCCTTTTTCACGACCGATACGATTAACCACGAAGTAAATTACTAGTGATTCAGTGAACAATTAGAGTCAATGTATGCACGCATATTATCCGTCGAGGCGCGACGCCTTCCGTGTAACGACTGACTTATGCTTATCGTAGACAGCTGTTGTTGGTTATCGCAAAACACCAATCCCATCGATATGCGGTTTCATTGAGAGAAAGAGAGTGAATATTATAACAAACGTAATCGAGAGTGTTCATAAATATCTCAATCACGTAGGAAAGAAGTGACTGTAGTAACTAATAAAAATATTGCTGGGATGATAATCAAAATAATATGCGATCAAACGAAATCAATGCGACGGATGATTACGAATTAGCTAATTTCAATAATAATCGATGTTATACGAGCTAAACTTCCGTTTCCTCGACGTCCATATTATTTTTACGAGTAAATCTATCTAGGTATTTATCGAATTAACGAGATAGAGAAAATCGAAAGATTATACGTTATACAGCCCTTTGCTAAGCTTGAAAAGGTTGCCGACCCAACGTCGTCTAAACTAAAGCAAAAGGGAGGCAGGCGGACATGAGTCGCGCGTATCTCAGCCTCTTCCTCCTTGATTTACAACTTGGCGGAAGGTAGGGAGACTTCGGGGTCGTGATGTAACTATACTTGAATTGACCTCGTGAGTTTCTCAGGACCCTAGCCATTTTAGATCCAGCATTTCCAGGCACTGCGGGTCATCCTGGAACTTCCATGCTGGGTGCTCCCTTCTCTTCCTTCATCATCATCATTTTCTTCTTTTTCTTCTTCTTCTTCTTCTACGTTCACATTTTCTCTCTCTCTCTCTCTCTCTTTCTCTCGTTCTGCGTCTCTCACAATGCTATGCAAATCCGTGCCTCGCTGACTAGACTACAACATCGTGCCCCGAGGACTCACGAGATCGAAAATGTAGCATCTCGAGTGTTTCTTCCTTCCTTCCTTTCTTTCTTCCTTTCTTCCTTCCTTCCTTCTTTCTTTCTTTCTTTCTTTCTTTCTTTCTTTCTTTCTTGTTTTTATATATTTTGTTTTAATTCTTTTTTTGTATAAACCTCGAAATTACACGTGTTCTCGTTTTCGATTTAACTCGTACCTTAATACCTTTACTCAAAGGAACGTAACTATTACCATATCATAACCGCACCGTCGCCGGTAAGAATTTGATGATTTCATTAGTGGACCATCCATTCGAAATTATTCAGTATTACCTTCCGCGAGAATATTACGATCGAATAAATTACGATCGAACGAGCTATTATTATGAGAAACTATCAGCCTTGAAGAAATAAACGCATGCTCGTAGATAGATCATAGATAGAGAGTATTGAAGGTTTCTAATCGCGTTTTAAGATCGTTCTATTGGAATCGTAGATAGTTACAGTTAGATGAACGTAACCTCTAGCATAGTACGAAAGGATAAAACTTTATCGGTGGATGATGATCCTATGTCAAAGTCCTTGCTCGTATTAATTATCAACTATCTAGATAATTATCTAGTATGTATTATACTCAAACTTATATCTGTTATATTTCTCTTTGTTTTTAACGATGTGCGTTGCATAGAATATCATCAAAAGCCAATATTCACAGTCATTCACAGAGTTCACCGAACCTAACTGTAAAGCCATTGTAATGATCGTAGCTAAACAAAAAGGAAAGGCCATTGAGTGGACAGGTAATTTCGTTTCCTCGTGGCTCATTAACGAACCAATTTAATTATCTCCTATGAGTTATAATAAATTAATCTCGAAGGGAAAGAAGAAATCTTCCTGGTCGTTCTATCTTTTCTTTTTCTTTTTTTTTTCTCTTCTTCATCCCTCGTTTCATTTAAGTACTTAGTTACTTAAGCAATATAAAAATTATCCTAAGACTTATGCAAATCGTAAAGGAGAACGAGAAATCTCGAGAGATAATCGTTAGAAAAAAGTTTCTAGTTAAATAGCTAGACAGGTAGATAGTTACGTTCTTAATCCATACTCATAATAGATAGTATGATAATAGTAAAAGAGAATAGAGCTCTAGGAATAAGGGAGATCATGGTAATGGACCATCCTCTTCTACGAATACATGGCCTTTCCTCGAGCATCGTGAATGGGAAAGGATCGTGGATCGCGTGCAAGAACCGAAGGATCAAGATCGCGATCGCATACCGAGCGTAACCAACGATCGATCCCAGTTTTAACGCTCGAGGTCAGGTGCGTGGTACTCATACCCAATGGCGTTTTCAAAATCGATTCGTGCTTATCCCTTTCTTACGAGATATATAAAATCGTTCGAGATTTCGATCTTAATGGATCCATAATGGTTAGACGTGAACATTTTTTACGAACACGCGACGTTCGTACCACTCGTATTTCTTTATAATCGGGAAAAATATATCGAGATTTTTTTTTTTTTTTTTTACGAGAAAACGAATACTCGTACTCGTTATGCCCATCACAATGTTTGACCTTGGTCGTGCTTTAATTCGACATGTTTTTTTAATTCACCTCTCTCTCTCTCTCTCTCTCTCTCTTTCTCTGAATTACGCACGTACATACATATACATATATTCATTAGATATTCCGGGGCAAAGTATGCCAGAGAAATAACAGTACTTATCGTCGTGTAAGGAGACACAAAGAGACGAACAAAGAAAGAGAAAGAGAGAAAGACTGAGAGAGGGAGAAAAGGAAACGGTCCATCTCTCTTTAGTGGTCCTAGCGAAGCAGTTAGGTCAGTGCCACCTTGGATTTAATGTCACTTTGGACTCGTGTACCTCATCGAGACGATGACGAAGGGAATGAAGAAGAGAGAAAGAAAGACCAGATTTGCGGTCTGTCTGCGGTCGAGTCAACGTAAGATTGGCTCGTTTCGTCTCTGAGGTAACAGTTTGCTATAAGAAACAGGAAGGGATGAGGAAAATAAGAGGAAGAGAGACAGAAAGAAAGCAAACGAGGCGATCTCTTCGTTCAGTATATATATAACATAGTCTTTCTCTCTCTCTCTCTCTTTCTTTCTTTCTTTCTTTCACCTTGTCCTTTTTTTTACTCGTCTTTGAACGATCCTCAAGCATAGGAACGATTCTTTTCTCACCTCGAGCGATTTCGATATGATTCTCATTTTCTAAACTCCCATAACATCAGAATCGTTTAAACGATCCCATATAACCCGGAACAATCATTTTTGATAACCCATACTTACCATTCGTTAAGGTTCACCAACATTTTTCTCTCATATCGATTTCTACATTTTCTCACAACGATCGATTACTTACTTGATTTTGCCATCTTCGATGAATTACGAGACGATTGATTTAAGGATAACATCGATTATCCCTATATCCTTCCCCACTCCATTCCATTCTACCCTTCCCCTTCATCGTTATATTCCAAATTAATTAATTTCGACGAGATATTTCGTCGATAAATCGGTTGGATGCATTTTATCGTCTGGTTACATGACGTTGCATGTCTCGTGAAAAAGGAAAAGAGAAAGAGAACCACAAGATTTATCTTGAACGCTATTGCGGGGGAGTCGTAAAGTTTACAATGTGACCAAGCAAGCGTGCTGGTTGAAAAGAGAGAGAGAGAGAGAAAGAGAAAGAAAGAAAACACACGCGAGAGATTATTGGTATTATCCTCTTCAAAGACGTCCAAGCAGATATCGATTTGTCTGGACCACAAATTCCTGTGGTCCCTTGGTGTGTTCGCAAAAAGGACATACTCTTTCTTCCTCTATCTTTTCTCTTTCATATTCTTCTCTTTAAGGTTTACGCACGGGCGGTCCAGCAGGCTCTTTCTCCGTCGTCGACGAATCGTACGAATCGTTTATAAACGATCGAAAGGAACGTAGTGGTCATAGAGAAGAAAGAGAAAGATCAGTTTCGTTCGGAGTCACGAACGCGATCGCGAGATCGCTCGATAAGATTCTTCGAGAAGACGACATGGAAACGACCTTGATCCGAATAACCTTTTGGTCGAGCCCCCTTCTTCTTCTTCTAATGGAATTTAAATCCTCCTTGGTTCTTCGCCATTCAAGTTCGTCTCGCACGTTTTCGTCTTCGTTTGTCATTGTTGTACCTTCGATAAAGCTGGCTCGTCACTTCCCGTGCTTTTTTATTATAGTTGTTAAACCAGCATGGTTAAAGAAATAGAGAGAGAGAGAGAGAGAGAGAGAGAGAGAGAAAGAAAGAGAGAGTGAGCAAAGTTTCTTTTCTCTAAAGGGATTTGCGGTTGGTCGAACCTTCGACCATCGATGAGACGTTCTACCGAGACTTTGTACGATCGCATAGTTACTCCAAGGTCAATGATCCTTCGCGGACTAGATCATGCGTATCGAGGAAATGACTCCTTTTTTTTCTTATTCTTTTTTCTCTTTCTTTTTTTACAACTTCGGAAGAACCATGTTCGTTCCTTCGACCATACATGGTTTTAACTACTTAGATTTGTTCGCGGAAAATTAAACTTTATATTTTTATTTCTTTCTTACTTTTTACTTCTTATTCACGAGTAAAAAAAAAGAAAGGGAGGAGAAATAAAATAGGAAAAAGAAATACATAATCACGCGAGTCAAGTCACGTGATATAGATAGGTGGTAGAAGTTCTCTCTCTCTCTCTCTCTCTCTCTCTCTCTCTCTCTCTCTCTCTCTAAGTCTGCTATTTCGTTTAACCTGGAATCACTATGTGCGTTACTATCCCGGAAGATACGAGATAATTATAATCTCGCTGTATGATTTTGCCGCGGCGAGTAAGCACATCGTTATCGTTACGATTATCGTTCGTGGTTGACTCTATGGTAACGGTAACACGAGAGTAACCTCTCGAACGACTTTTACCATTTACGTTCGTTCACTCATCGGACCTCATTAAATTCTAAACTGAGATAAAAAGATTTAAAAACACGTGGTTCGAATGGAATGGGAGGAGAAATGCTTCGTTGATACGTTTCATTGAGAAATTATTTATGCGAAAAATTTCTTCAATGAAAGTGAAGTAAAGAGGAATGAACGAAGGCGGAAAAAAGTGAGAAAAAAAGAAAAAAGAGAAAGAAGAAAGTTGGCGATCTAGAAAGAGAAAAAGAAAAGAAAAGAAAAAAGAAACAGACGAAAGAATGAGAAGAAGGAGAAAGAACATTGGATCATCATCTTCACGCGATACCAAGCGAAGAGAACTTACGTAACGCTTTCATGCAAGACAAGGCCAAGGTTTTCACGATGAGTCAAGTAAGTAAGTACACGTGTGGTCCCGAGCAAGTAAGTATCTCTTTGCGTTTTATACGCGAGCCTCGGATGCCGCTTTTAATAGTACTCTATCGAAACACCGATCTCTCTTTCTCTCCGATATCTTTCTTTTTCAAAAAAAAAAAAAAAAAAAAAAAAAAAAAAAGAAAAAGAAAAAAAAATCTCTTTATCCATACTACCACCCTCACCCCCATAGATCACATCGATTTCATACTCGAATTTTTCTTTCGTAATTGTTCTACGTATTATGGACTAAGAGATAATATGCAAACGTCGGAGAAGGGATTCTCCTTTACCTTGAAAAAGGACCACCCTGGACGATCGGTTTCGAGCTAAAGAAATTGTAGATATACTACGTGCAAGGATATAAAACTACTTCAAAGGATACCCTTGAGAATGAGAAGAAAAGAGGGAAAAGAAGAGGTATAAATAGCAGCTAGGTGGATAAACGCAGAATAGGAGGGATCCTCTCTCTCTCTCTCTCTCTCTCTCTCTTTCTCCTGCATAATAATAGATCGCGATGGTTGTTCGAACGATAAAGGATGAAATGGTAGGTACTTGCATAAATAAAAAAAGAAGAAGGAGAAGCAAAAAAAAGAAAAAGAGAAAAAAATCTCCACCTATGGTGTGGGACAATCATCATTGTAGTCCTTATGGTATCTACAATACATGCTCTAGGTATCTATGTAGTTTGAAATTCTTTCGAAAATCAAAATCTTTTCTTCGATCGAGTAAAATAGATTCGTAAATTTTTATATTGATACTAATTCTATTCTCTCTCTCTCTCTCTCTCTCTCTCTCTCTCTCTCTCTCTCTCTTTCTCTCTCATGTTTAACCCACAATTCAAAGTTTACACCCTCGAGAGTAGGTAAGTATCTATCTACCTACCTTCCTTCCTTTTTAAAAGCAAGAAATACAGACAAACTCGAAACCTAAATAAAGAACTCGAAAAGGACAAAGGATGTGACTGGTTTACAGGATAAATACATTCCTTTTACTTCCCCTCTTTCTACTTCTTCTCTTCAATTTAAAAAAAAAAAAAAAAGAGAGATAGAGGTGGTTCTCTCTTTCAGAAGCAAAGGTCGGATATAAGAAAAGAGGCACGAGGGTCGATGGGTGCGTCAAACGCTCGACTTTATACGTCTGCGGGGTGGTCCCGAAGTTCTCTTCCTCGCGGATACGTGGGTACACGCCGTCCTCCTCGCGAACGCTCGTTTAATAACGATTTATGATGGCGTAAACTGGAACCCCCTCCGTTGGTTGCCTTCTTACCTCGTGTAACTTCGTCTACAGACAAAGGAGAGGTTAAGGGCGAAGGGTGGAAGGGATGGTTGACTACGTACGCTGTTTCGACGCGTATTGTATTAACAACAACTAAAATACGACTTTGACGTATTTGTTTATCTTTTCTCTCTCTCTCTCTTTCTTTCTCTCTTTCTTTATTTATTTATTTCTTTCTCTCGTGCTATCTCGTATACTTACCTCTTCCGAAATATTTCTCTTTCGGGACACAAGATTCATTGCTCATTTAATATTTTAATATTTTAGTTTTCTTTTCTTCTTCCTATTTTCCCTCTTCTTTATTTTTTTCATACGCGTGAACTTGTGCTTACTGTGTAATATAATTATCCTTATTAGGTATACTGATATATTATGTGTATACTATGTAGACGTATTTGAAATGATAATTTAATTACATGCTTATGCTCGTCTATCGTGAGTATAAACTTTGTTATTATTTTCTTACTGTCTCTCTCCCTCTCTCTCTCTCTTTCTCTATCCGTGCTGTGGAACACATGTTTATTTTTCTTTTTCTTTGTTTCTTAGAAAAGTAGATACAAATGAGGAATTCGATCGAAGAAAGATGTCTCTCCTCACTTTCATTGACAAACTCGTCGAATTACCACCGATATAGTTAAACGAGTATCACTCGGGTGGAGGTCGAGAAACGAGGAAATTCGTTCAACGAGTTCCAAAGAAGGTAAACGAGGAAGCATTTCGTCACCGTTATCCGTCACTCTCGTTGTTAACCGATCGATCCATCGTTTTTGTTAAGAGCGAATGTGTATCGAGCTTATTAAAGAAAAAAAAAAAAAATCGTATAAATAAATAATTTAAAGACTTACGAAATAAGAGTTTCATACATTCGGCGTTAGGTTTATTCGAGCGATTAAAGTTTTTGACGAATAAAGAGAAATCAAATTCGTTAGAGCATAAGTTTTCTTTTAAAAAAAACTTAACTGGTACTCGTTCGCAAGACCTAGAAATCTATAAACTAGTTTATTCGTGAAAGATAAGTATCGTGATTTTCCTATTTTCGAAAGGATCGAAGATAGAAACGTTCGTATATACATATTTAAATATACAGGTATCGCAAAGTATATTTTATAAATACCCGTATAATAAGTTGTAATATAGCCAAGTGGAAAATGAGTTAGACTTGAGTGCAGATTGATGACCATCATTCGGTGAAATCGTTTCGCAGTAATGACAGTTTGATGCAATATCATGATAATTTCCAATGGCAAGTATCCGTGAATTGTCATTATCCGATATCGAGCTGTATTTTATAGATATTACATTATTATTGTTCGTCTTATTATTATACTTAAAAACATTAAAGTCTTAAGTTAATAAAACGGTAATCGTTTGTGGGTAAATCTCGTACGTTTCAAGTAAGTATATAAATATATGAATGAAAAATATGAGATAGTAAAAATCTGTTAATTCGAGGATTAAATTTTATAAAGGGGGTAAATGTTGGTATTAAAACGATTTAAGTAAGCTGTACGATAAAATGACGTTGATAAGCTTACGAACGCGTTGGGAATGAAAGAAAGAGAATCAAAGATTCCTTGGTTGGTATGTGCATATATACAGTACATACTTATGGTACATACATATATACATATATATGTATATATATATATACACATATATTACGTAGGCGTTCACGCGAACAATTTACTCCGAAGTAAGTACTTACGTCGCGTTTCTCATAATAAATTATTAATGATTGCCCGGAGGAACGAGTTTCGTAGTCACGTTTCGCGACTTAATTATCTCACTCGCGATTCACGGAGTACCGTTTTCGAAGAAAACACTTCTTTCCGTGCATACAAATCGATTCTAATCTTCCGATCTTTCTATATATATATATGTATATATCTTTTTCTTTCTTTCTTTCTTTCTTTGTATATACGATTCTAGAACGTCAGCAGACTCGTCGACGCGTTTTAACATTTCGCGTTAGTGAGCGACCTCAAAGAGGAATAATAAAAAAAGAAATATAAAGACTTACTTGATAAGGGTAAGCGCCGCTTCTGTAATAGCTGCTGGTAGTCAAAGCCGGATGACTTTTACTGCTGCCACACATGGAAGCCATTTTTTCAAGACGATATTGTCCTCCCTTCGATATATATGTATGTATATATATATATGTATATTGTAAGTATCTACTTCTATCCGTCTATTCGTCTATCTTCGAAGAAAGAGAAAGAAGAAGCACGTGAATCTTGATGAAAACTTCAACTCGGACGCATCATCGTTTGTTCGTTTTCTAACTTAGACCGTAACGAAGAAAATATCAAAACTCTTGGTATCCTCTCATCGTGCACTCTTCTCGATCGAGGTACGTCCTCTTTGCTCTTGACGACATATACGACACACATTCGAAGGAGTGGATCTTTGCGAAGGTATGTAGGTACTTTTACTGGCACAGCTCGACTCGAACTCGACTCGACTCGACTCGACTCAACTCGAACTTGACTTGACTCGACTCGACTCGACTCGACTCGACTCGGGGACTCGACTCACGCGGGAGAACAACCGTAAGTCGGCCGATTACGACTTTCGTGCAAGGCCACCACAGAGGTGTGCGATTTTTTTCGAATGTTCACGGAGGAGGTACCGTTAAAGCATTAAATGTGTATTGAAATCAATTTGATCCCTTCGTCGAGTCTCCCGTTCACCATCGAAATATATTCTTCGAGGAACGCGTTCTCCTTGTTTCTTTTTTGCATTTGTAAAACTCGTCGATCTCTCGAAATTATTCGAATTGAAATAGTTTCCGTACCTGCGGAAATGAGAACATCGACGTAGAATAAACGGACCGTTCGATTCGACGCTTTAATCTATTCCGAGGAGAGCTCTCGCGTTTCTCGTTGGCGGAGAACAACCGAGCCAAGGTAGAAGTCGAAGCGGAAGGCACGCAACCACACCAACACGTCCTTCCTCCGGGACGGTTGACCACCGACTGACAGCCAGAGATCTTCACGCATCGCCGTTCTTTATCTTCGTTCTTTCCGTTCGGCTAACACCGCCGTTTGTAGCCGCCTCTGCCGCCTCTTTCTGACGCTCCTACTCCTTCTGTTGCTTTTGCTGTTGCTGTTGCTGTTGCTGTTGCAGTTGCTGCAGTCGACTTCTACTGCCGCCATTTTTTCTCTTCTACTTTTTTCTAGTCTGTCGCGCCAATCCAAATTTCAAGATCTTCGGTCGGAAATCTAGCGGAAGTGACAATGTCGTTGCGTTAATCGAATCGAACGAATATTCGTAAATTCTTTTTATGATTTCTTTCAAAATGATGTTTTCATCAAATTCCGACGGGTTTTTTTTTTAAATATTTTTTTCGTCCTACTTCTTATTTTATTATTCGTCTTCGACCACATTTACTTTTTCTTTTTCGAAGACCACCCGTCGATAGATCAGCGTGGGAGATTTCCCTTCGATCGTCGATCAATCGTAACGCTTGCGTAAGAAAACTTCGGTCGATCTATCGTTCGTGATCCGAGATAATTTCGTAGTTATTGAAAAATAAACAATGTGATTATTTCTACGACAGAAAGCAAGGATTATTCATTAAAATCGCATTAACCTTTGCGTTAATCTCGTTGCGACATTCGATAGAAATATTTAGTTGGTGAATATGATATCTTGTCAACGATAATAATCTTAAAAAAATTTCGATTCGGAAATAAAGATCCTCGTTGATCGTAAATTTTGATCAATTTGTCTCAAAAAAAAATACTTCTGTAAATCACAGAGTATAATTATATTCCAATAAAAAGTGTTAGCGCGTATCTATCGTTCTATTAACAGCACTTGCTACTCGTAGAAATTACGTTTTCGAATAAAAACAAGGTCGACCGGAACGATCGCAGGCTAGTTTAAGTACGACCATTGGCTCGTTCAACTTTTAACGGAATTGTATTACGATACTATAACGAAGTCATTTAGTTTGGAACGTGGAACTATTGGGAAAAGAAATAGGTAGGTATATAAAGATTGATTGGAAAAATTTTTCCTGATATATATATATATATATATATATATATATATATATATATATATATTTAATGCGAACGCAAAAGAGAACGTGCGTTAAACGGAGACTTCGATGCGCGGTACTCTCTCGTAAGAGACATCAACGTTGAGAAAGAAAAAATCCATAAGCACAGAAAGTCCTATATATCTACATTATAAGTTCTATATATCTACATTATCTATAATCGCCCTCGCTTACTCAAGCGTCACATTTTTCATGCGTCAAGAATTTCAAATTTACGCGTCTACGAAGGAAAATAAGATTATTCCTTGTTTACCTTGGATCTCGTTTAAGCGTTATGAATATTCACGCGATACATCATATTCGTTCTCACGTGTAGCCACATCAAATGAGTTACATCTATCCTATTCGGCGAGTAGGTCACCGTGTTCTATCCCTCGTCCTTCTCTTCTAACTTATCTATCTCTAATCCTATTATTAGTTTATGAATACCTTTTTCGCGTAATTCACCATTAACTTGCCATTTACATATTTCGCGTCTCGCTAATGTTATTCATTATTCGGCTAACACCCTTTCACGCGAAGATCACGAGGAAGAACAGCAACAACCGTTGCACTTCCCTTTGTTGTTGTTCTCACTAACGGTAGTAAATTCAATCCTCGGGAGATTTCTCACGATGGACATCGAGAGAATTACCGACGATGTATTTTAATGACCTAATTGCTAGTACCAATGACTCTAATTTTCCATCAAATTAAGATGACGTATATCTAGAAACGATTTTCTAGTTAACATAATCGCAGATCTCAATTTTTATAGTTCTTTATCTCTCGGAATTCTTCAGGAATAAAATATTTCGAACGGTTTCCACATCCGAAGTAGACTGCAACGCTTCTGAGGTCGACTCTTTGAAATGGAACTTGGCACGATTATTTCGCTTTTAGAGTACTGCTATCCGCGTTTGTAGAAAGCAAAGTAAAATCTACGTATAGCAATGATAAGCAATTGAGTTCACAGCCCGCATTTTCGTTTTATATATATATACATATATACATACACATATTTATATATATTCGTATCACGATGATATCCATATAGTATACACACATAGTTAAAAATAATAGCATAATCAGATAGCGGCATAATAAAAAAAAAAGAAGAAGAAAAAGGAGAAGAAAAAAAATCTACTTATTAACCATGCTCATTAATTTCATATAATATTTCCAGAAGAAAGAACATCAGATCACAAACGTAGAATCAGATTTGGAACCCCATGGGTCTAACTAACTCGCGACATCTTTCCGCTTTGCGCGTTCAGGTGCAAATTCATGGTCAGGTAAAGAAGCAACCAAGAAGGTAGGTAGGTAGGTGGGTAGGTAGGTAGGTAGGTAGGTAGGTAGGTAGGTAGGTAGACAAGCAAGCAAGCAAGCAAGCAAGCAGGCAGGCAGGCAGGCAAGGCTAGCAGCAGTAACACAAGGGCTGGCAGACGACAGCAGTGGTGGCTCGCATAGGTAAGGCATAGCCTCCCAGCCACCGAGGTAAATAGCCGAGGGACCTACGAGTGGCAAAGCAAAACAACAAAGCGACGCTTGAGAATCCAACACGAATGGGACTCGATTCACAACTTCGCTTTCCCACACTGGATCGCGAGCGTATGCGCGCGAGCGAGCTTGAGAATAAGCAACACGCCTCTCGCGTTCGAACCATTAAGATCGTCATTTAGGATATTACACTTTTTCCTCCGATTAAATCCACGTAAATGGCCCTCCTCTTTCCTTTCTCTTTTTCTCTTTCTTTTCCTTCTTCTCTTCTTCTCCTTTTTCTTTTTCTTTTTCTCTCTCTTTCTCTTCGATCGAGATTAAAGGGCATCGACGTTCTACCAATCCTTTTCTTACTGAGCGATGAAATTCTATTTCCAAATTAAGTTTATATTTTCTCTTGCTACTCCTTAAATCTTTCTTTTATTAAATTAATCGAAAGAAAATAAGAAAAAAAATTGTCTACCGAATTGTTAGCAATATTATTTCCTCGCGGCTCCACGTGGATCGTTAACAATAATCATTTCACCGAGGCACGACAATTTTCCACTTTTCGTCGGGTTCTATCGCGTATAATAGTTTATTTCCTATTACAAGAGTCCAACCTACACGCGACCGACGTAAAGCGTAGCGAACGCGCGCTTCCGAATGGCAGCTGTTGCCTGTAAAATAGCACGCCGTTTACACGCATGAATTCTATTACGACGAGTTTGCGTGTACCTGCTTTTTACGTGCTTAATGTTATTTCTCATCGTACAACCTTGATTTCTCTCCCGCTAGACCTTGAATCTTTTTTCTCTCTTTTTCTCTCTAACATCATACCGCAGGAAGATCGTACGTTTTAACGTAAATATTACTACGATATACCTCGAGCAAGTATACTCGGGATGTTTATCTTCTTTTGAAAAAGTACGATAACAAAATCCTTATCGTACAAAACGTTCACCTTGTTCTCGACCCTGATAAAAACGATATACTCTACGTTAATATAAGAAAAAAAAAAAATTATCATAAACAAAGAATAAACCCTCTTTATAGTATTTGCGATTAAATAGTATTCGAATTAATAGTACTCTTATCTTTCCTCCTATTTCATAAATCATAAACGATTATTTATCGTATATATAAGTACATACCTTTGCAGTGTCAATAATCGAACGTAAAAAGGGTTGCCTATCTTCAGGCGCGAGCGAACGCTCTCTCGTTATTTCAAGATCGATTTTGAAAAATATTCTCTATACTTTTTCCTTCTATTCCTAATGTGATTTGTACACATTCTTAGTCGTCTCGTGCTTACAATCACGTACACGTATGTACGCACGTACACATTTTGTCGAGTGTACTCGAAGAGAAACGTTCATCCACTCGAGTAATCCTCTTCTCATCCTTCAGTCCCTCACAACTTTGTCTTAGCCCTGTTACCTCCTCTTTTTCCTCGTCTTTCTCGCTTCGCTCTCCTCTTCCATCCAACCTTCCTACCTTATCCTGCCCCTCTTTTATTTTCCAGTCGGTGCAAACGCTCGTTTATTTACAAAGTTCTCTAAACGTTCCGACTTGTAGCGAGTAACGTCGCTGGAACGCAACCGTCGAATTCCAGCTTGCATTCTGTCCGTTTTTCGCGTCATAACGTTGGGTCGCTTCCCTCTTCCCCCTTCACCCTCCTTCTCTTCTCTTCTCTCCTCTTTCTCAGTCGTTGCATCCTTCTTTCGCAACCCTCGACGACTCCGGTTCCTCGTCTTGGCATTTCGCTTTCGTTGTTTAACCGCTCGATTCTTTTCCGCGCTTCTTAGATACTTCTTCTCTCTCTTTCTTTCTTTCTTTCTTTCTTTCTCTCTCTTTTTTATTTTTCTCTTTCTCTCTTTTCATCTTTCTTTCTCTTTTACATCGCCGACTGCAACGAGGAAAAAGTTGTCTCATATTATCGGAAAAGGAGGCTGCTCGCAGTTCGGTTCCGACTTCTCTTTGCAAGGGTGATAGCAGCGAAAAGAAGATGCATCGTTCGCTCGGAATTGCGTTAAAGAAGAGGAAGAAGAAGTAGTAGTTGGAATTTTTATATTAGTGTATTTACTTCGTTAGCGATGTTCCCTTTCGAGTTATAGAATGCACGTTTTTTTTGTTAGTAAATAAATAAACGATACCTATAGGTATTTTTTATATATGTTACATGTATATGTATACGTATATATACTTTTTTATTTTTTTTGTTCATACGTATATATATATATATATTTTTTATTCATATGTATTTTTATTACTTTTTTTCTTTTTTATCGGCACGTGTTCCCATAAATCAAACTCATGGAAATTATTTACACGCGATGTTGTCAAGTGACCACACAAGTTAGAAAATCCTTTGAAAAAGTCTCTTTCTCCCTCTCTCTCTCTCTCTCTCTCTCTCTCTCTCTCTCTCTCTTTCTCTTTCTCTCTCTTGGTAGTATATTAAATGCACATGGTTTCGAACGTATCGAAATTAATTGATAAATCATACAGTAGGGATACGAGCGGCAAAAGAGGGAGACTGCTTTTACCGGATAATCGATTCGTGCGTCCCGCATGGATACCTTTTTATAGTCTCTTGCAACCATACGAACCTCCTTTTCGTTGCCCACCTCCCAGCCCATTCCCCTTCGCTCCCTTTTTCATTCCAAGTCGACGTCATGCCGATTTTCGTTTGGACTTACACGAAAGAAATGAATTCACGTGTCTTTCCCTTAGTTTCTCTTCGACCTTTTTAAATTTAAAAAGGTATATTCGAGATATACCCATACGTGGATATACCCTACACATAATTGGAAATCTTTTTAATTTTAATAGTAAATGAGAAAGACGAAACACACACACACATATATATATATATATATATATAGATGCAATACAGATACACGATGTGATCTCCTCTTTAGTAGTCTATGGGTTAAAGGGGAAAGTTCACTTGATTCATATTTTCCTATATTTTATAACAACGATAAAAGGGAATCAAAAAAAGGAAGTCAGGCATACTTTTTACTTACATCGTAAATAACGTCTTTATCGACGATTCTACATGCCGACGTTAGTATACACGGTGTATCGAGATAAAGTTTCTGATAGATAACAGCCGTCATAATGAATTCTTTGCCTCTCCCTCATATATGTATGTACGTTCCCTTTCGAACGGGTTCTCTTGGACGGGGCTACCCGCCTCCTTCTTGTCTCGCACCGTCATTATTATCATTGCCGTTGTTATTTTTATATTATATACGTATACGCTTATAAAAATGCGGCACAAGCTTATCCACATATATCTACATATATATATATATATATATATATATATATATATATATATATATATATATACACATACGTATGTAAACGTCGACCGAGGCAAGAATTATCGATCGATGCTCGACATTGTGCCGAAAAATTAACTTCTCTTCTTGCGTTACCTTTTATACGCTTCGGGCTAAGAACCTCGGCCTGTCTACCTTCGACGTCGATTGACTTCGTAGAAAATAATTTCTTTTCTTTTCTCTTTCTTCCTTCCTCTTTTTCTTCTTCTTTTTTTTCATTCTTTTATTATTTTTTTTTTTTTTTCTTGGAATCAAACATTTGCTTTATATTACCTTGCCAAATATTCTTAAATATGAAAGCATTTCTCTCGATCTTAATTAAGTAAAAGAAAAGAAAATATCAGATTTGAAATTTGAATCCGAAAAAATACGATTTCGAGATGCTCTCTCTTCTCTTTCTTTATCTATATATTACATTTATCTATCCGTCGATCTATCTGTCCCTTTTATTTCCCGATGATTGTTATTCAGTAAAAGTTTCGTAAGCGCCGTACGAAGACGCGAAAATTATCGAACGACGTTGCTCGCGAATACTGCCGTCGTAAATTACAGTTTTTATCGTTGGCAGTCTGGATTTCGGGCGAACGCGAGAGAGAGAAAGAGAGAGAGAGAGAAAGAGAGAGAGAGAGAGAGAGAGAGCCCTTTCTCGACTCCCTTCCTTAGTCTCCTTAACGTTTCCCTTCATCCTCGGAGATTTATCTGAAAAATTTAAAAAAAAGCCTACCCTCCTACCATACCCTGCCAACTTGGTCCTACCCCTTCTCTCTCTCTCTCTCTCTTGCTCTCTCTATCTTTCTCTCTTTCTCTCTTTCTCTGTCGCGTAGCTTCTTCGTCGCTTCTGGGCTTGTCCACGTCGTTGTCGTCGTCGTCGTCGTCGTCTTCGTCGTCTTCGTTGTCGTCGTCGTCCGCGACGCAGAAGATCGCCGATACTTTTGCTCGAGGAACCCCTCGCAGCTCGGCTACGTGGCGGAATGCATCTGTACCGCGCTGTAGGTGATTTTTACAGGGCCGTACGCCCTGTAGTAGACACTTCGAGAGAAGGTAAGAAAATAATTCGAAGATCTTTCAAATCGATCTAGATTCAATTACGATCTAGACAGCGTTACGCAGATCCATTCTCGTGCGTCTGAAAAATTCGACGATAGAGATTTCCGGAACGTGGAATTATAATCCTGTTAGAATTTAAACCTGATAACGTTCGATGGTTCGTTACGAGAGAGAACAGTGATTAAGAAGAAAAGTGAAACTGTTAGCTCGATTCGATAAAAGATTTTTAAAGTATGTAAAATTAAAGGAAATGTAAATTATTCGTGTAAAATAATCGAGATGGATCATCGATACGGTCCTGCCTCTCTCTCTCTCTCTCTCTCTCTCTCTCTCTCTCTCTGTTTCTCTCTGAAGGGCGCTCGAGGGTCCCTCGTTACGTTGCGCCGTTCGACAAGAAAATTTGCCTCTGTGCTGTGCCTCGTTCTGGCATATCGTGCGCATATGTCTCGAGCGCGCATTTCTGTTTAGCCGGCACCCCAACCACCTTCACCGCCGCCATCACCGCCACGCTTGATTTATCGATCGACATTTTTTCGGGGGATTTTTATTACGTTTTGATCCCTCTCCTCGAATACATTTCGCGGCCACTAACCACGAAAAGCCCGAACGAGATCGCTCGTACGCAGCTTGACACTCCGCTTGTTATCGAAATCGAGCGGCCTTTTGATGTCGACTATTCGTGAGCTCTTCATATTTCCTCTTCGATTTCGACTACCCTTTTTCAAGGGTATCGTATCGTTATACTCGATCGATTATATTGCCACAAGAAATGTCTCCCTTTTTTTTTTCTTTCTTTTCTTTTCTCTTCCATTTTCTTTTTTAATCTATAATTAATAGTGTCTTGAATATCATAATAGAAAGTATTAAAAATTAGTCGTCTATTTAATCACAATATTTTACGTATTAGTACACGCATATATATAAGTAGATATATCTAAATTGTGACGTTATTATGTACAAAGGTGATCATGATTATATTATAATCGTGACGATCACGGGTAAAGTGAGTTTAGTTGATTCTTAGATCTTGAGCTAATAATTATCGAATTCGTAAAATTTTGAATATATTTAGGCTATATCAATGGATTTCTCTCGCGATAGCATCGAGTATCCTTTGAAAGGTAACGTCGTCTAATCCGGAAAAGGGTCTGTCCAGAGCAGAAGGTGAAAGGGCATAACGTTTCCTTCGTCTTCGACGGAATATATCGTCGTAATCTTCGTCGGTCGTCGGTGGGTTCACTTTAGCGTAATATAACGCGGCAAATCCACTGTAAATTAACAGAGCCGCGGTGGCTAGCTGAAAATATGATTGATCTAATGTTTATTTCGTCTGTAAAGGCGAAATATGTGTGTATGTATATTTTTTATATACATATACATAAATTAAAAAACAAATATAAATATAATTTATGTATATGAGCAATTTATTTCGAAAGTGATCTAAGTCCATTTTTTTTAAGTGTAAAAAAAAATAAATAAAATAAAATCACGGAAAATTGTAAGTACTATAAAGTGATTTTTTTTGAAAAATGTACTTAGATCACTTTCAAAATAAACGACTCACACATACACACATATATATTTATACATAAATTAAATAGCAAATATAAATATCACTTACTTGAAAAACGGCCCAAAACTTGTAGCTTCCCTCGTTTATAAGAAAATCATAATAACCGGCCCAATAATCGACTTTCGGTTGACTTATCGCTTTCATATCACCATGATCGTCCTCCTCGTCGTGATCATGGTGATCGTCGTGATCATCGTGATCGTCCATGTAGTCCGGGACATCGTCCTCTGGTTTCTTATTATAACCACGCCGATAGTATCTCGATCGTCTACTCGAAACGAGAGGATTACGTCGTTGAATCGACATTTTTTTCTTTTCTTTTCTTTTCGCTTCTTCTTTCTTTCTTTTCTTACCGTGAAAATTATCGTTCGTTCCAAGAGAAAGAACGTGCGTGTGTACGATGATTTTCTTTCGAATTTGTAAAAAAGAAGAAGAAAGAAAAACAAAGAAGAAGATTTTTGAACGTATCTAACTACCTGTACGATTGAACGGCCGTGCCTTTTTGAATATCAGGTGTCTCCGTAGCTGGCTCGAAGTCTATCGTCGTTGTGATCGATTCCACGTTCGTCTCTCTCGTCGACGCACGATGGAGGTAAACGAAAATCGTGAGAAATCGAAGAAACGGACCAGTCTGCATTCTATTGCCGATAAATTGACCGTATAGTATACCGATCGATATATTGAGGAATTTAGAAAAGAGAAAAAAAGAAAACGAGTAGAGAGAA